>NC_133569.1:909090-1212121 GCF_048773025.1 Camelus bactrianus
CGCTCCCTGATTTAAAGTCAAATCTTCTCATCACCTAGTTGCTGCTTTTTTTCAGCCTCAGCTTCTGTTACTTCCCCACAGCCTCTAGCCTCACTGACCTTCCTTCCCTAAGTACAAAGTGCTCTTAAACACGACCAGGCGTCTGCACGAGACACGCAAGCTGGCGAGAATCCCATCCCCACCACACAATCTCCTGGTCTAGAGATTTGCTGGAATCCTTCAAACGTCAGGGCAGAAAGCGTTTCCTCTCTGACACCTTCCCTACCTTCTAGAACCCAGCCCCAGGTAGTGCAAGAGCCCCTCTGAACATACAGTACACATGATGCCAAGTGACTCTTACCACATTGTTTTGAAAACCTATTTAAATTTGTCTCTTCCACGACACACTGTGATCTCCTTGAGGGATGGGTGGCTGTGTGGTACTTGTCTATACAGCTAATGTCTGGCACAGACCCCGGGCCATTGGAAACAGTCTGCTGACTCATCAAGAAGAACTGTCGTCTTTGCGATGTAAGAAAGACTACACGATCTCTGATCTTACACCATCCGGCAAGGGTCAAAATAATTTCACATAGAACTGCACAGGCAAAATATGTGTATTCTTTTCCTCTTTGTGAGCCCGAGATCATAGGCATCCTGGAACGTAGGTGTCACTCTAAGCTGTCTGTCCCCTAGGCTGTCACATCCAGCTTCAACATATTTTTTAGAAGTTGTAGGGATACGTGTACATCACCCCGTCTTAGAGCAAACGGTGCTTCAGCCTGACCCAGTTTAATGTCTATATGAAAATCAGAAATCTTCCAAACTGAAGCCTGAGGAAACATTTCCCATCACTCCTTCCAGTCTGTCTTCCATCTGCATCACACATCCCCACTACTCATCTGCGTCAGGCCACGTTTTACCTAGAAACATTGTCTTTGGGACACTTGGATGAGGACTAATTACAGCAGTCATGAAAATGGTCCCATGAAAGTAGGCTCTGCACAACAAGGATGTTTTGACCGGAGGCCTCAACCGTGGCCTGCAGGGTCTGGTCACGTGTTCTGCCTGGCTTCCCTGCAGACGTTCTGCAGAAAATCAAGCCTGCAGTTAAACTCATAGAAGTTCCAAGAAATCCAGAATAATGAAGTGAGATTCAGCTCCTTGGGAATATTTTTGAAAACCATCTACTAATAGGAAGAAGAGATTTTAGAGGTTTGTTTCAGAGCAGATGATGTCCAAATGCTGATGGGTCAGTTTTGTCATTGTTGCTCACTAGTTGGCTTTCTGCTGCTTCTAACACGCCTCTGTATAGAGAAGTGGCCTGATTCGGCCCTCAGAGCAGAAAGGTGAGCTGGGCCTGGAGACAGCCAAGCTCTTCTGCTGTGTAGTGACCCGCTGAGAAGGAAGGGATGGCCCAGGGCTTCCTCTGACTCTCTCCCTCAGTTATAAACTCTATGAAGGGAAAGTGGAACAAAAAATCTTAATTCAATATGGTATTGTCAAAATATAAAAAAAAATTGTCTTTGGAGGTGATGGCATAGTTCAAGGGCTAGAGTACATGCTGGGTTCAATTTGCAGTACCTCAATGTAAAAAAATAACAAGAAAAATTCTTTTTAAAAAAAAGAAAAAGAACAAAGAAGAAAATAGATCTGAAACAACCCAAGTTTAAAAAGAAAAAAAGTCTTTTAAATATAGTAATCAGCTCAGTCTTTTGCTAGATTAGGAGTTTGGGATTAACAGATACACACTACTATGTATAAAATAAATAACCAACTCTCAGGTCCTTAATAACCTAGTTCAACCTGAATCCTTGCTCTTTTTTCCCCTAAGCAACCAGTGGAAACCTCTGAAATTCTCATCTTATAAAATAATTCATTTAAAGGCGGTTTGAAAGTTACTGCTTAAAATATTTATTTCAGATTCCGTGAATATAGGTCTAGTAAGAAAGACAGACAATAAACCAGTAAGCAAATAAATATATGACGTACTGCCAGGTACTAATAATTGCCGCAAAGAAACATAAAGCATTTTAGGAGAGAAAATGATTGAATAGGACATATGTGCGTGCTATTTTAAATAATGTGGTCAGATAAGTCCTCACTGAGGGTAAAATAATTTGAACAAAGTCCTGAATGAAGCAAAAGAATAAGTCACATAGGTAACAGACAAGAAAAGCCTCCCAGGCCGGGAGAAGTGTAAGTACGAGACTTGGAGTTACAAACACAGCTGTCCTGGCGGGGACCATGTGGGCGGTGAAGATGGGCTGGAGCAGAACGGTGAGAACTGAGGCTGCAGAGACGGGTGAGGGACCGGATCACACAGGGCCTTGATAGGGACTCTGGATATCATTCTGGATACAATGGAAAATCTCGAGAGTATTTTGCAAAGGGGAACATCTTGATCTGATTCATACTTTAATAAGACCGCTGTGGGTAATATATGGGGAATAAGCAATGGAAGCAGGGCAAGGTAAGCTGATGGGAAGCCAGTGGGAAGAGTGATGCTGACCTGGAGAGAGACATCGAGGTTGGGCTGGGATGATAGCGGGAGACGGGCTGAAAGGGAACACAATTTGACAGTAACGGTCACAGGCCTTAATGCTCGAGTTGGACACAGACACAGAGTGTTTCAGGGTGATGGGTATGTGATATTTGGAGCTGAGTCGCAGTTTTTATGCAGAGACCTGACAGGAGAATAAATTGGGCCCGTTGACGGCGGTAAGAAGGGTTGGTGGGTGTTGACTTCCCCATAGAGTCGCGTCTCTGTTTCTCTGTAGATGAAGTCAGCAGAGCAGGGATGGATGTTCCTACTTCTGCAGAGAATTCCGTGTCCTCCTCATTGACAAATTCGAGAGGCCGACCTGCCCATCCAATTGCAACAGCTTGAATCTGCTTCTTTCTATCCAGGAGGAGATTTCCAACTAAGATGCCAATCAAAAATTCCCGTGTCCAGATTTAGAGCTGTGTGTCTTTGGGATGATCTCAGAGATGCCTCCACAGAGGCTCGGTGTGCTCTCTCTCCCTCAAAGCACACAGTTCCCTTCAGTCCGCTGGGTCTCAGCAGAGAAGATTTCACAAATAGCCCCTCTCAGACCCTGGGGACCAACCTCCCGCTTGGCCGAGCTCTGAAAATGAGCACGAGTTCCAGGCCAAGGGCCTTCTCCAGGGCGCCATGTGGCAGATTACATGAGGACAGTGTACAAAAGGGTGGGAGGGTTGATGGTATAAATGGATTTTAATTTTTGCTCTGCGTCTGATTTTGTCCTTCCGTTTTGCTAAGGAAGTGTTCTTAGGCCAGACATGATTCTCCTTTTTTCTTTCTATTTGATCATCCAAGAGGTTTAGACAGGGTATTTGTTTTAGGGTAAGAATCTTTAAAAAAAAAAAAAAAAAAACCTTGCAAATTAGTCTTGTTAGACATTTGGACGAGTAAATACTCCCAGCAGTATTGAACCCCCTTGTTCCTCCAGAGAGTCTCCAAAGGTATACATGTTCCAAATCTGGCCAAAACCAATGAGCTTTTCTTTTTTTTAATCACTTCACCATGGACAAAAGATATAACTAAAGAAGGTGAGAAAAGAGCAGGTCCCCATCATCCAAAGTCCCACCCAAAAAGCCCACAGAAGTAAAGAGGAGATGAGCGAGAGAAACGGTTTATTTATACACACGCAGGAGATAACCAGAAAAGTAAGTATCATGTTAAATGGTGAAAGTTGAAGGCTTTTTTTATCAACATCACTTAATAGGGCAAAGGGAGAGGAGAGAATTGGCGTCTATGACAGGTTTTCCTCTACATCTATTGAATCTCAGGTATCTTCAGCTTAAAGTGCTTTTGTATTAACTGTGGGTTACATCTGACTTTCCATTCCTCGAACTTTGTTCTTCTTTTTCAAGATTCAGTCATGTATTCTGAGCCCCTGGATTTTCCACGTGAATTTTAGATTGATTGTGAAGTCCTGCAAAACACCACCTGGGATTTGGGTAGGCATTTTTGAATACTTAGATCTATTCGGTGACTATAGTCATCTTACTAGAACGAAGCCTTCTGCTCCATGAATATGGGATTATTCTCTGTGAATGTAGGTCTTAATTTCTCTCAACAGAATCTCTCATCTATTGTAGTCTTCAGTGTCCAAGTCTGGGACTTCTTCCTCATCTCCATTGGATGCTGATTCAGAAGAGACACGACCTCCTGGAGAACCTCTGTTGCCACGGAGCTGACATGGAACTGAGTCCTGAGAAGGCTTTAAATTCTTTTAAAAATATGATTAATGTACTTTAATTACTCCATAGATGAGTAATGAATGGGTCACATTAACATAGGATTTTAATCCTTCTAGAATTAGAAGAGTAATATAGACACATTACAAAAAATTGAAATATTGCCTAAAAGAGATTTGTAATTCCCACCCACAGAGGTGACTGTCATGAATGATTTGGTGCTTATGTCTCAGTCTCTGGGTCTCTCAGTATGTCTCTCTCCATCTCTGTCTCTCACACACTCACAATCAGATCAATTTCCATCTATACTGATTTCACACATATGTGGTAGTGCAGATGGGACCCTAGATGCAGACAGTGGGTCTGCATACTTCCACCCTGAGGCCTTCCTTGACATTGGGTTGAGACCAGGCACCCACTTTCCCAACTGCACAGCATTCATTCATCCACATGAACCAGAACGAGTGGAACCCATCCCCTCTCCATCAACATTAGTTTTGCTTTAATTCCGACTGTTTCAACCAGTGCTGAGACGAACACCCTTGAAAAGGCATCTTTGAATAAGTGTGTAAGGATTTTAATGGGATGAACTCTAAGGATCAGAACTTCTGGGGAAGAGATGCATCTGTGGCCCTTTGATGCGTCCTGCACCCTGTTCTCCTGAAAAGAAGCGTCCCTTCACTCTTCCCTCCAGGGTATCAGCGGGAGCCTCTGCCTGCTTACATTGTCACCAGGGCTGGTTGCCACCTGACTAAAGACCCGCCAGTGTGATGGTGACCGGTGCTGTCTCTGCAGTGTTTCCTTCTGCCTGTGTTCTCACCAGAGAGGTCAAGCATCTCTAACACACACTGGCCACCAGCATTGCCTCTCATTGGAACTGCCTATGTCTGTTCTGTTTCTGTTTAGAACACTGGGTTTTGAAAGGAATTTGGACTACAGGGATGGGAAATCTTCCTCCAACCTTGGGTTATGAGGAAAGCTTTTTCCAAGTTGTGGTTTGTCTTTCAAGCAGTTTTTCAAGGCTTTTGCTAATTTTTTTGATTTGTTTTTTTTGTTTCTTTGTTTGTTTTTGTTTTGTTTTTTTTTTTTTTTTTTTTTTTTTTGCTACAGGAAGAGCTAAGTATCTCCCTTCTGTCTTCTGGCTGTGGTGTCACAGGGAGAACAGCAGTGTCTACCCTGAGATTATGCAAACACTTACTAAAAGGGCTTCATTTTGTACATCACATCTTTAATCCCCCTGGATATCCCCTTAAAATAATAAAAATGATGTTTCAAGTGAAAACAACAAAAAATCACCAGCCCCAGCTTAAAACATGTGGGCAGGGACAAAAAAACAACTTTTTTAAAGTTTCATTGACAGGGAACAACAAGGAGAGGTAAAGACACGCAGAGAGAAAGAGGACTTGGGGTTGTCAGGGGCTGGGTGAGGAGGGAGGGGAGTGCGCTCTGGATCCATGGTTTCAATTTGAGGAAAGAAATAGTGTGAAACTAGATGGTAGTGGTGGTCGCACAACATTGTGAATGCCCCTAATGCTCCTGAGTTGCACAATTTAAAAGGGGAAAAGTCTATATTTTATTAATGAAACTCTAAAAAGCAAAATAAATGATGCCATAAATGACGTGAAACAAACAAAGGAAACTAAAGAAAACCAAACAAAACATCTCCAGAGGAAGGGAAGTCAAGTTTGGGAGGGGGAGGGGGAGGGGCTGATGATGGGATTTTGGAGAACATTTTGGAGAAGAAGGTGTGGGTGGGTGCAGAGTGGGCTCTGCCCCAGGAGGTGGTGATGCCTGAACTGGTTCTCCGTTGCCCAGCAGTCCAGGTGCAGATGCAGGTTCAGGAGAAGCAGCAGGAGCTGCAGGAGGGAGCTCGGGGCCTCCTGCTGGATCCAGATCGTCCTTTTTTTGGTCTCTGACATCTTACCCTGCCCCTGCCTGCTCTGTAAATTTTGGATGTGGAGAGAGTTTTAAGTCTTGTGGAAGAGCTCATGTTGTGAGAGAGGAAAATTTTATGCAGCTGCCTCCCTTTCCATGTGCCTCTTCAAGGACAGAGACCCTTCCAGAGCTTTCCAGACAGCTCCCACCCTGAAAGTGCCCACAGGATGTGTTCTGTGACTGAATTTTTCCAGACAGGTGGTCTGAGGCCATTCTTTGCTCTGGTCCCAACAGTAGCCTCTGGGGACACCTCCCTGTGTGGCCCAGCCTTCGCCCCTCCCTCACCTACACACATACACCAGCCCCGCCTTTCTGACATTCGGGCTTTGCTTCGGGGGCTCCTGGCCCTCCACCTGGCTTGCAGTGAGGTGGGCACGGTGCTCCAGGTCAGAGCCGGGTGTGCTGAGCAACCCGTTAGCCCCTGGCAGGTCCCTGGGGGGAGCCCTGGGTGATGTCTGGGTCGGAGGCCTGCCCCACTGATTTCTGGGCCATGGTGGTGGGGACCCCTCCATATCCAGACCCACCTGGAGCCTCCGCTGGCCCTCAGAAGAGTGGCACAGCAGCTCTTCACTTGGGGAGGGGGCGTTGGTGTTCTTATACATCAGCTTCTGTTCAGTATGTGGTATCTGGCTCTGCAAAGACAGTGACCAGCAGCTGACCCAGCCTGGAATTCTCAGAGCCCTGCCCGGCCAGGAACACTCCTGATTCTGTCCACTTGACACTCTTCTGTCAGATGAGAATGGGACCATGTTCAGCTCAGACTCCTGGGAGGGAAAAGACATACCCAGAGAGCATGGGCTCCACCTCGGACAGCAGAACCCTTCCCCAGCTCTCCACATCCCAGCCAGCCACCTTTGACCTGGGCTGTGGATGTGACCGGCCCCCCAGGCCTCTGACCTGCTTTTGCTTGTGGAAGAAACCAATCCCCAACATGACTACTCTGTCTTCACCAGCCAGGACGGGGCAGTGTGGCTACCTTGGTGGGATATGAGTGGTGGCCCGGCCTGAGCGGGTCTGCCCTGGGCCTCCCTGTGTTACCTTTGGGTCTCTCGGGCCAAAAGGCCAGAGGTGCCTTGGGTGAGAACTGACCCAGCGCCAGCAGCGTTGGTACAGCCCCTGGCTGCTGGCTTTCCAGGGTCTGTGGCCTCGGGATATTGTGATGCAGCAGAACACGCCTCTGTCTCCAATCAGGTGAGCTGAGTAGGGACTTCTCTACAGAGTGGGTGCCTGGTGACTTCTGTTCCAAGTTCTTTTGGGCTCTATTGCCAGGGAAGTGAAGTCACTTCCTGGGGTCCACTTATCCAAACTTCCTCCTGACACAAAGCTCCCCAAGGACCTTTCTGGGCTGCCGATCTCTCATTTCTCACTCCATGCCATGTCCACACACAGTGACATCAACTCAGCCCCCCCATAGCCCTGGGGAGGCCTGGATGCAGCCAGTGCCGCAGCTCTGAAGACACAGCTGGGTTCAGACCTGGCTCCCCCCACTCAGCAGTTTTATCACCATGGAAAAGCCACGTGCCTCTCAGGGTCTCCCCAATTCCCCATTGGCACAGTGGGTATCATTCTGGCCCCTTATTCCTAGAGAAGCCATCCTATCTCTAGACCTAAAAACACCTACTGCATCTGTCACCCCCACGGGCTGGCATCACAGGGAGCTCATGCACAGACTCAGCAAAGGAAGGACCCCACAGAGGGCTGGTGGAGCGCAAAGCACATGCCACACAGGCCGGGGTCTGCCCTGGGGTCTGGAGAAAGTCACTTTCCTTGCTGCTTGCTTCCCAGCTCCCAGTCATGAGACTGAAATTAAATACAACTCTGACATCGTCCGCTCTGGCATGCAACCTCCTAGGTCATTCTGTCATGTTGACATACAGGCTCAGGGTCCCATCTCGGCCTCTGTGGTGGGCTGCCCCACAATGTCTTCCTATTTTTTGCCTTCTGTTCCCACGCCCTTGTGTGATTCGCATACCCTAACCTGGAGTGTGGATGGACTTTGGGACCAGGTTCTGACATGTACACTGATTTGTGAAAATGTGCATGAGTTTCACTCATTACCAGCTCCAGTGTTCCTCCTCTCTGTCTCTGTCTCTCAGTTCCTCTCTCTCTGTCTTGTCTCTCTCTCTGTTTCTCTGTCTCCCCCTGCTTTTCTGTGTTTCAGTCTGTATGTCTCTTTTCCTGTATGTATGTGTGTATATATTTATGTGTTTATGTGTATATTTATGTTTGTGTATTGTTCGGGCCCAGGGCAGGTCTCTTCTCAAAATCCCTTGATGACATATTGATTATTTTGAATTCATGTTACTGAAGAAAAATTATCTTTGAAGATTGTGCAAGAACGTTGGTGGGATCTTCTCTAAGGATCAGCACTGCTAGGGAAGGGATGCACCTGTGGCACTTTGATGTATCCTGTACCTTGTTCTGCCGGAGAGGAGCGTCCATTTTCTCTTCCCTCCAGGGGACCTCCTGGGGCCTCTGCCTGCTCACGTTGTCACCAGGGCTGGTTGTCACTGGGCTAAAGACCTGCCAGTGTGATGGTGGCCAATGCTGTCTCTGAAGTCTGTCCATCTGCCTGTGTCCTCACCTGAGAGGTCGAGCATCTCTAGCCCACACTGGCCACCTGCACTGCCTCTCGTTGGAACTGCCTGTGTGTGTTTTGTTCCTTTTCAGAAAACTGGGCTTCAAGAGGTTTTTGGACCACAGGGATGTGAAGTTTTCTCCGACCTTGGGTCATGAGGAAACCTTTTTCCAGGCTGTGGTTTGTCTTTCCAGCTGTCTTTCTTGGTTTTTGTTTTCTGCTTTTGTTTGGTTTTATTTTGCCACAAGAAGAGCTAAGCATCTCACTTTTGGTTCTGGTTTCACACTTAGAACAGCAGTGCCTACCCCGAGATTATGCCAGAGTTACTAAAAGGGCTTCATTTGGTACGTCTCATCTTTAATCCATCTGGATTTTCCTCTCAAAATACAAAAATGCTAATTCACGTAAAAACAAACAAACAAACAAAAAATTCACCAGTCCCTACTTAAGATATGTCGGCAGACAAAAAAAAAAAAAAAAAAGCCACCTTTTATATGATTTCATTGATAGGGAACCTCCAGGATAGGTAAAGACATAGAGAGAGAAAGGGGATTAGGGCTTGTCATGGGCTGGGGGAGGTAGGATGTGGGGAGCACTTTGGATACAAGCTTTTACTTTGAGGAAGGAAATAGTCTGAAGCAAGTGGTGTTGGTGTCACAGCATTGTGAATGCACTTAATGCTCCTTAAAATTGCACAATTTAAAATGGGAAAAGGCTAAACTTTATTCTTATAAACTTTAAACAAAAATAGAATATACTATAGTAAAAAGAAAAAAATCTGACTCCATAGAAGATCTGTTCTTTTGGCTTTAACCCTGTACCCTCTTTTCTAGGTTTAGTCTTGCTAGCTCTGCACCTTTTGTAAAACAATGTTGCTTGTAGCCTGAAATATACAGGAGGGCCTATTTTCAAGGCTCTGATGTTTAAGGATATTAAAACTTTTGCACTTATATAAAGACAACCAGTTGCAGAATGGAAAAAAACTTTTGTTCTGTTAGAGGTTTTACAGAGGCACTATGACCTGGTCTACACAGACAGCTGCAGACCAAGATAATGGCAGACTACTATCTTGGAAAACCATCTTCCCCAAGTCAGACTTCAGGCTCCTTTTCTACTAAAAAGAGGAGGAGCTGCGGTTGGTTGTTGCAAACTTCTTGGTGGAGGATTTCTTTGTTCTTGGAATCCTTTGCAGCTGAACACGTGGGTCAGAACATGGTGTTCTTGTAAAACCTGCAACAAAACAAATTTCTATTCTGCAACTTGTTATCTTTGTAGGAGTGCAAAAGTGTTAATATCCTTAAAGGTCAGAGTTTTAAGAATAGGCTCTCCTGTTTATTTCAGGCTAAAGGCAACATTGTTTTACAAAAGGTACAGAGCTAGCAAGACTAAGCCTAGAAAACAGGGCAGAGGGTTAAATGAAAAGGAACAGAACCAATATGGAGTCAGATTTGTTCTTCTCTATTACAGTGCCTTTTGGTGAGAGCTAAGAGGATGATTCCTGGGTGGGTCCTCCATTGTCCCAGGCTGGGGTTCAGGCAGGATCCCTGCCAGATTCACCATGACTTTGGACCTGATCTCCCGCATGACTTTGGACCTGATCTCCCGCAGAGAAATTGACATTTATTGAATTAAAATTACCTGTCAAAATCCCTTCAATTGCCTGTAAACTATAACAAAGCAGGGGATGTCTCATTGGCCAGTCAACTGCCAGTCTCCCCTGATGCAAGGGACCAGCGTCGTGGCGGGATCCATGGTGGCCTGGCCAGTGCACCTTCCTACTTTGCTCTCCAGCCTTGGCTTCCTCACTTTGAAGCTTTAAAAGCTCCCGTCCCTCTTCCCTCTGGCCTGGAGTGAATGAACAATATCCCTGTACCCACCTGGGCTGAGGCCAGGCCACGCACACAGCCCCATGCACACAGCCCACCATCTGCTGTCTACCCCTGGGCTCAAGTGCACCCTCTGAACTCCCCCACCCCAAAGGTCCGCATGCCCAGTGCCTCCGCCCTAGGGGTCCAGATCACCATCAGGACCATCAACCACCCAAGGCCCACAGGCCAGTGGCTGGCAGCCTGGGATCACCCTGACCCATCGGGTCAGTTGAGGCACAGGGTGCGAGGATCAGGGTGACAGGGTGGGAATTGGAACCGCCTTCATCCCAGCCTGCCTCACCCTGTATCCTCAGACATTAACTATGAAGGTGCACACTAGGCTGGATCCCCCACTGGTGGCAGTAGTCATCATTACTGGAGCCCGGATTTCCCCACCCCAACCACAGGGTAGGGGTGCACTCAGAGTGAAGGGGATCCCATGGTGAGAGGGTAAAGGATGAGGGGTGTGGGGCCAGCTGAGAGTGGAACTGACCTGGCTGAGAGGTGAAGGGGACAGTTTCAGGATTTTGGGGTTCCTGTGGTGAGGCATGAGGGGTAAGCTTGTGGGTGTAGGGGCCACAGGTTAGGACCTAGCAGGACGGAGTGTCAGGGCAGGGACCTCGGTGTGAGGAGAAGGAGCCCTGCCTTCAAGGTCTGGTGGGAGACTGGGCCTGACCAGGGGCGGGAGGGTAGTAACAGGGAGGAGAAGGTGAGCTGGGGAAGTGGGGCTGGCGGGGTGTGGCCTGGCCCAGGACAGTCGTGGTTCTACTTCAGTGCCAGGACCCAGTTGGTGGCGGGGTGAAGGCTCTGGGGATGGAGACCCGGCCCGACGAGCAGGAGGGGCCCCACCTGGCCCCTCCCGGCCCCAGTGGCCAGGGCCGGTAAAGCAGGAGACCCACCCGAGCAGTTTGCGCTGCAGGAGGGAGGAGGAGGGGCGTGCACGCGCAGACGGACATCCGCGCGGACGCCGGAACCCGCCCAGAACGCGTGGAAGCTGGCGGGAGCCGGTTGCTCCTGGACAAGCTCCTGGAAGAGGAACACGGCCTGGGGTCTGGGCCGCCGCTTGCCCGCGGCTCGGCTGCCGCTGCCGGGCAGTTAAGGGGGCGCTGGTGGGGGCGTGCTGCTCGGGGAGCCGGCGGGTGACGCCTGGGCTGTGCAGCTGGGGAGGCGCACAGGGAGGGGTGCGGAGGTGAGTTCCCGGCCGCGCGTCCCGTTAGGACCCTGAGGCGGGTCCCAGCCACCGCTGTGGTTCGTGGTAACCCCACTATTAGTAGTTCCTGAACCCAGCGTTTTTGCCGCCGCTTATACCCGGGTTTAGGAGAGCAGGTACAGCCCCGGGAGGTGGGAGGGCGCCTGACGGCACCGGAGCATCTCCGACTGGCCCTCAGACCATGGCCTGCCCCCGGGAGGCGAGTGCGGTGCGGGCGCGGGGCCTCGGATGGAATGGGGGCTGCCCCATGAGAGCCCCTGGATTTGCTCCCATCTTCCCCGCGGCCTGACCTTGGGGGCGGCCTCTAAAGCCACAGGTTCGTGGGACTCAGATTACAGGTCAGGCTGCTCCTGGAAGGTGGGCACGGTGCAATCAGTGTGCTGGGATGGCTGCAGCAGCAGCGGGAAATTGTTGCAACCCCCGCGCTCTCACAAGGCAGCCCCAATCCCGCCATCGCAGCCGCCGCCATTCCCTGACAGCACAGCACCCGCCTTCCAGGAGCAGGCGGACCTGTAACCTGAGTTCCACGAAACTGGGGCAGCAGAGGCCAAGCTCAGGCCATGCGCTGGGGTTTGAAGCAAATCCACGGGCTCCCATGGGCAGACCCCATAACCCGCCACTGCCTACGACCACACCGCGCCTTCCTCCCTGGAGCAGGCCGACCTGGGGACCGTGCCTGGAGCAGCAGAGGCCGAGCCCTGGACAGGCCGTGGGGGAGATGGGGGCAAATCGACCAGCTTGCCAGGTCACTGCCCATCTCCCTGCCACTGCCCCAGGTTCGTGGATCACTTGTTTTCAAGTCAGTGGGTTCCTGAGGGGCAGGCGTGGTGCAGTCAGGAGGCTGGGGCTGCGGGGAGGGGTGCTGCCCCAGAGGGACCAGGTGGACTTGTTCCCATCTCCCCCAGGGCCAGACACGGGAATGGCATCTGCTGCCCCAGGTTTGCAGGACACATGTCATGTCAGCCTGTCCCTGGAAGGTGGGCTCAGTGTACTCGGGGCAGCCTCAGTAGCTGACAAGGATTTTAGAAGTGGGTTCTAGCACAGCATAACTAATTCTCCTTTCTTCTCTTGCTTCCTCAGTTGGTGGCTGTATCGTCTTTTTCGTTATAGGTTATTGCTGGATAATGAACATAGACTTCTGTTCTATACAGAAGAAACTTTATTTAAAATCTGTTTTTATATATAGTGGCTAACATTTGTAAATCTCAACCTCCCAAATTTAGCCCTTCCCATCCCCTGGTAACCTTAAGATTGTTAACTAAGTCTGCAAGTCTGTTTCCGTTTTGTAGATGAGTTCACAGTGTCTTTTTCTCTCTTTTTTTAGGTTACACATATGAGTCGGTATCATTTGGTATTTTTCTGTTTCTGGCTGCTTTCACTTAGAATGACGATCTCTGGCTCCATCCATGTTGCTGCAAATGGTTTTATTTTGTCCTTTTCATGGTAGATTAGTATTCCAGTGTATAAATATACCACAACATCTTTATCCAGGCATCTGTTGCTACATTTAGCTTGCCTCCATGTCTCGGCTATTGTATACAGTGGTGCTATGAATACTGGGGTGCAGGTATCTTTTCACATTGGAGTTCCTTCCAGTTATATACCCAGAAGTGGGATTGCTGGGTCATAGGATAAGTCTACTTTTACTTTTTGAGGGATTTCCATGATTTCCATAATGACTACACCAAACTGGATTCCCACCAGCAGTATAAGAGGGTTCCCTTCCCTCTACAGCCTCTCTAGCATTTATCATTCATAAACTTCTGAGCGATGGCCATTCTGACTGGTGTGAGCTGATACCTCATTGAAGTTTTGATTTGCATTTCTCTGTTTATTAGTGATACTGAGCATTTTTTCATGTGTCTATTGGCCATTTGTATCTTCATTGGAGAAATGCTTGTTTAGATCTTCTGCCTATTTTTGGATTAAGTTGTTTGTTTTTTTGTTACTAAGTTGTATCAGCTGTTTATATATTCTGAAAATTAAGCCTTTGTTAGTCGTATCATTTGGAAGTATTTTCTCCAATTCGTAGGTTGTTGTTTTGTTTTACTTATGGTTGCCTTTGCTGTGAAGAAACTTATGAGTTTAATTGCATCCCATTTGTTTGTTTTTTTCTCTTATTTCCATTGCCTGGGTAGATTGCCCTAGGAGAATGTTCCTAAGATTTATGTCAGATAACGTTTTGCCTGTTTTCTTTTAGGAGATTTATCATGACTTGTCCATCTGCATCTTAAGCCTGTACTCTAGATCTGTGCTTCAGTTTTGAATTTTGGGCTTCTTAGAGAACACCTACTCTTAGCTCATATGTCAGATTCAACATTACTAAAGCTGATTTCATAATCTACTTTCTTGCAGGGTCTCCACTTATTCAGTGGGATAATCATTCTTCCGATCTTGAATACCCAAAGGCTTGGAATGGTCTTTGATTCATATTTCTCTCACCACCCTCCACATGTTGTCAGCTTCTGGAACTGTATGTTTTTGATTTCAAGTTTCTATTCTGATTGCTGATGCTCTGATGAAGAGCTTTCATCCCTGATACATGAATTTTTCCTTCTGTTGAATTCTTGGATATTCTCTCACCCCTTTTCAGTCAACCTACAGTTTTGACCCTCCAACATCTACAGTCAAGTCAAAGACTTACCACAACCAGAACTCAGCCAGTTAGTCTCGACCCTCCATCATCTTGGTCTTCCCTTATGTGTTCCAATCATTATGTGACCTAGCCTCCTAGGGTAACCAGTGCCTTATTAAAAACCAGGAGTCACCAGCCTTTTCCTATCCAGTCCTCAGTTAAAACAGCTTAGAATTGCCCTGAGAACTAGTTGGAGCCCCATCCCCTTCAGAGAGTCTTCCCTATTTACTCCAAATACTTTTAGCTCCTCTTTGTATTCCTGCACTGTTCATGATCGGTAGCCTGTAATCTTGGCTTTGAGTACTTACTTGGTACCATTCCCGGGTGGTTTCCAATGTGTCTCTTCACTTAGCTCGTAACTGGAGAATACTCCTGTGTTCAGCCTCCTTTATACCCTTCACCCTGCTTAGCATTGGGCAATAGCAGGCATCCAGGCAGTGCTTACCTACTTTATATGTTCCCAGGGGTGGTGGTGTGGAGTATAGCTAATATCTATTAATTCAGTGTTGCAATTAAAAAAGAAAGCCAAGAAAATCCATAAAACTTTATCTCCATGTTCAGTTTAGCTCTTTACCTCAACGGTTTTCTTAACTCTCTGTTTACATTCACATAGTGTTCAGTGCTTGTACAGTTCCCTGAGGCAAGCAGGTGAGATGTTATTATGCTTGACTTTCATGTTACATTTCATATTGGATACATTTGTGCAATGACAAAACCTTCTTTTATAAGTAAACAGCCGGAAGCCCAGAGAGACTAAGAGCCAAACCCAGGGTCGCCTGGTTAGTGTTGGGCACAGGCCAGGACCGCGGTTCTCATCTTCCAGCTGCTCCTCTTCCAGTGCCTTTTCATTCCAGTGCTGGGAAATGTAGCCCCATCAGCCAAGCGGCCAAGTCCCATTGCTTCCCCTTTACCTGCCAGTGATGGCAGTGCTACAAAAAGTGGCAAAGGAAAGGTCAGAAATAGGAGTGATAAAAGACGTGAAAGTGTGGGATATGGATCCTCAACATCCTCCTCCCTATTTGAGCGCCTTACAAGTGTCCGAATCTGACAGTGCTGTTCATTGTTTTTAACATAGTCTTTAAAATCAGACTGATTTTTTATAGGACATGCTTTTATCCTGGTCCCTTTCCTGCCAGTAGTCACTGTCATGGGCAGAAAGTGCCTGACTGTGCTCTGTTTGTCATGTAGGTGGGAGGGAAAGTGGGAGAGGGAGCGGGTTGAACTGAAGCCGAGTTTTACAGCTCTGTTGTTCTAGGACCAGAGCAGTTCCACTCTTGCTTTCATCACCTCCCCACCTCAGAGTCCCAGACACCCACTCCTGCTTGCTTCCCCACATGCCACGTCCTGGCGGAGGACAGGATGGTTGGCAATGTCCTCTCCACCCTCCGCTTTGGGAGGTGAAGGAGTCTGCTTTAACTTTTGAGATGTTTTGGTAATTGGGCTTTTCCAGCTTTTCTAGACATCTCCTATCCAGCTCTGAGAAATTGGAGATGTAAATTAACCATACATGGACTATACTAATGTATTCAGTGGCATTAATGTGATGTTTTCTGTAAAGTGTTCTGTGACTGGATAGGAGGTTGTTTCTCACAGGATGCTTCACATCCAATTCTAAAGGCCTACGGGATGCAGGTGTAATTCAACTTCTTACGTGTCTGTAAGGCAGACATGAACATTATTTGGTAATATGACCATATGTTCATAGATGACAGTTAGTCCGTCGGCTCTGTATCTAATGAAAGTTTAAATTCCAAACGCTTGAAGAAACTTAGTGGAACATGATTTTTGCCTGTAAGTAGTTGCAAAATCTGAAATCACAACTCTACCACAGGCCACAGTGTTTTCCAGTAGAGAAAGCCCTCTACTTTTACAACCTCTAAGTAATGCAGTGGTTCTTTGGGTGAGATGAGGGATGCCAGAGTATTTTGTTGGGAAACTAGAGTGGCGTGACAAGTATTCTGGGACTGGTTACAGTTGAATCTCTACTTCCTATATCCTGGACTGATTACAGAGGCAATGTTAGTGCGGTAACCAGCTTCTGAATGCAAGTGTAGCTAGGGAGACAACAGAGAAAATAGAAGGGATATAAAGTAATGGAGGGACTTCAGACCAGTACAAATGGTGACTTTCACACAACAGGCTGCTGACGTGAACTTGGCAGGAATTTGTGAGAAGTGGTGAGTGTCATTGCAAGCAGGAGAGTCCTGCAGCTTTTGGGGTGAACAGGCAAAGGGGAGAGCAGATATGGTGGCCACCCGGGGGCTATTTGTGTCCTGAATGTGAAAATGTCTGGTCCCCTGTTCAATTTTGCAGCCACAACTTCACATGACTCAGGGCATTATTTCCACCAGAAAACCACAAAAACATAATGAACCTCTGTTTCCCAAAGTGTTTGTTCTCGATCTGAGATGATTGTCCTGTGGTGGGAGGTAAGTGGGCGATGGGGCCTGTTACATCACCCCCTTTCACTAAAAGTCTACGTCGCTGCTTTTCACCCCGCTCCTAGAGGTGCTGTCATTCTGTTACACCTAGACCTGTGAGACTGGCTTGCCTGAATCCTCACATGAAGAGGGACGGTTATGTGCAGTTTTAAAAAATTGCTTGGGTCATGTGGTCCTTTGTTCCCTCCATTGGAAATCACTATTCCAGAGCAAATATTATGCATCTATAGAAACTATATTGTTTGTAAGATGTCTTCAGAAGTTTTGCAGTAGGTTTAAATATTTGCTTGGTGATGACATCTTGACTGTTTGAAGGAGGCAAGCCTCACTAGGGGCTTTGTTTGCTTCCTGTCTGAGAGTTCCTTTACTGGCAGTAGAGTGTTTGTAGGCAGAGTTAGAAAGTTACCTGGTCTGAGAAGCCAAATTTGCCCCCCAGCTGGGAATTGGCAGAAGACTCAGTTATGGAAGGAAGGCTTTAGGATTATCTGGTAGCAGATTTCTGGGATCCAAACCCTGGGAAACCTCAGCTTTTCAGAGTATGTTCTGTAACAAAAGGCTATTGGATAATTTTAACACTTGTTATGGTATTAGAGTTGGGGAAAGACTTAAAAGTGAAAGAACCTTAAAAGAGAATCTCCAAATATTTTAAAGAAGACAGTTCTCAGAATGAGAGCTTTTCTGGAAAAGACTAGCTCTTTGCTTCACAGGGGAAGCAGGGAGAAGGTGTAACTGCACTTACGGTAACTTAAAAGGTAAATCTTACCCTCCCACTTAGCTGTTTCCTGGTGTACGTTCATCTTCCACATCTGTAGTTTTAGACATGACGTGTCATTTTCTGGTACTGCATTCTGCTTCTGAGTGAGAGACTGACACAAAGTCACATAGTGATTGAAAAATTGCACAAAGGAATTTATTGTTAAAAATGTAGACCTGTGGCAGGGTGCTGCATTTGCAAGTGACTTTCAGTACAGAGAACACTTAAAAGAATGCAGTGTTATTTCTTTTTTTATTCCTTTAAGCCTTTGAATAGAAGGTTTTCTTTGCAGAGTTTCTGGAGTACATCAGAACAAGCAGGAACTAAAAATAGCTTTAAGAAAGCACCAGTATAGACGTTGCTTATAGTATGGCATCTGTATTAAAGTTAATTCTTTAAAGCAGGAAGTTGTAACTCTGAATTTCTTAAGGAAATATAAACATTCTTGACCCTTAATGACATTATTTGTGCGGTGAAGCTGCTTTTGCTTCCATTCTGAGCATTGAATGGCCTTCTATGATACATCTACCAATCCTCAATATTTTATTTTCCCTCTGTTGTGAACTTGTTATTAAACTTGAAGCAGATATAAATATCATTAACTTTCTACATATGAAGATATTCAGTGTTACATAGTCAGAAAGTTTGTGTACATCACACGTGTCTACATAATTCCCCCCTTTCCAACTGTTTTCCTTATGAAAGGATGGTGGGAAATGGCATTATGGGGATATGTCTTACAGTACACAGTGTTTCCCCTGTTCCCTCTACCAGACCTGGATGTTCTTTCATCTTTCAGTTTCTAGACTTACCAGCTCTTTTTCTTAAGCCAGGGTATCTCATCCCCCTGCGCACACACACATGCATACACACACACACACACACACACACACACACACACACACACACACACATTCTGCCGTAGGGAGTAGCGTGCACCATCCCATTCTCCCACTCCAGCTCTGATCCCACCCACTGGAGGCAGTGTCTTGCACGAATTCATTCGTAAGTTCCGTTTTAAACCTCGAGTGGTCGGGAAATAGGACTGATATCCACACCTAGTAGGCAGGCCCTCAAGGATAACTTCTATGGTTAATGCCAGGTTATCTTAATGTTTGAGTACCTGGGTTTCATGTCTTCCTGCTCCACCTGTGTGACCCATGATTCCCACATTTCTGTCTCCCACTAGACTTTTTCTCTCCAACTCTGGACTCTTACAATCTTCCGCTGATTTGACATCTTCACTTGGAACTCTGATATCTTAAAACCAACATGTGTGAAAACTGAGCTCTTGGTCCTCCTACCCCCCAAACTGGTTCTTCCTGCAGCCTCCCCCATTCAGTTAGTGGAAACTTAATCCTTCCAGATGCTTGGGTCAAAAATCTTGGAGTTATTCTGACTTTCACTGACATACCACAAGAATTCTGTCTATAGATCTGGTTTAACACTGCCTTTAAAACATATCCAGAACCCAGCCGCTTCTCACCATGGCTCCTGCATCCACTGCTGTTTCCCTGTCCTGAGACACTGTCCTCTTCTCCTGCACAGCTCTTCTCAATGTCTTCCCTCTTTTAAACTCTGACCCATTTCGACTATTCTCACCCGGCACTCAAGTGAGCCTTGAAAACCTAAGTTAGATTGTGTCGTCCTTCTGCAGTGCCTCCCCATTTCACTCCGGGTAAAAGCCACAGTCCTTACAACGTCCTCCAAGGCCGTACAGGATCTGTACTGACCCTTCTCCACAGCTCCAGCCGTGCCCCCATTCTGGAACATGCGAGGTGCACGCTGGCCTTGGTGATGGTTATTCCGTCCACCTGGGACTTCTCACCTCCTAGTCCTAGTCCTAACCTCAGTCCTCAGTGTGGCCTGCTCTGGTATTATTACAACATCACCCTTATCCCATACCCTCAACCCTATTTAACTTGCCCTTTTTTCTTTTTTCCATGGTTCCTCTTTCCTAACATGCCACCTCCTCTGCTGCTCTGTTGTGTGAATTGTCATCTGCACCCCCCACCCCAGCTAGACTCCAACCAAGCTCCTTGAGGACAGGACTTTTGTTTTGTTTATTGATCTATTCCAAGTGCCTAGACTAGTCCTGGGTATATAGTAGGCAGTCAAAAATTATTTGCTGAATAAATTAAAAGACTATTTTAAAACTGAATCATCCTTTCAGGAACGAGTGAGGAAAGGAAGCTGCATGAAGGAAAATGGAGCAGTAAATAATGATATTTGCCTGTTGTTCTTTGTGTGATATATATGTGTTTTAGTCTTAATTTGGTATCCCAGTTTCTTAATTTAATAGCTGTATTAAGATGTAATTTACAGGCCATAAAATTCACACATTATAATTGTTCAAGTCAGCCATTTTAGCTATTTCTAGAGTTGTGCAACTATGTCCTCAAAAAGTCCCCTTGTGTCTGTCCATATAAAGTTCGCCCTCCCCTCAGTGGTACCCTGATATTATATCTTTTTGTTTTTTTGGCTATCACATCTCAAAAGAATAATTTACACAGGAGTACTAATATAGCTTTGCACTTTTAGAAATGACACACTTAAATATGAAATCAGTGTTCATTGCTGAATGTAGGTAGCAGTATCAGACATTGGTGAGAAGAATGGACTTGAGTGTCAGACTGGCTGCAGTCTTACCCAGCTCCATCATTTATCAAGTTACCCAAATTATTTTCTGCCCCAAGCTCTTTATCTGTTATATGGGGGTAATAATAGCATCTTACAGATGTTGTTGTGAGGATTAAGCAAACAGGGAAACAAAGTTTAGTATAGTGGCCAGCTTATGTTATTACCTAAGAAATAGCCTTGCAGGTAGAGAGCAAAATTCAAATCAGTTTCTAAAGCATGTGTAAAATATGATCCAGTTCCTGCCTGGTTTGTAAACACGTATGCCTACTGCAGAATGTAAAAGCAGGCTAATATCCAACAGAAAAGATCATTTCTCAGCATTTCTTTCAAAGGTAATTGCAAAATCATTTTTACTAAATTTTCTGTGCCCATCTCTGACAGAGCTTTGACACCAGGGGGGGTAATTATCTACTTTTCTGTTAAAATCATGCTGACCATCAGAAAGTGTTCTGAATTATATTTTAGCATAATGTTGGGAAATACTGTGAGACTTCTTCAAAATTAATGGGGGGACGGGCATTCATTGTAGATCTTGTAGCCTGATAAGCCTGCACTAAATTATCATTTTTTAAGTTTTAATTAAAGTTATTAATTAATTTTTTGCAGGGGGGTGGTAATTAGATTTTTTTAATTCATTTTATTTTTAGAAGAAGTACTGGGGATTGAACCCAGGCCCTTGTGCATGCTAAGAATATGATCTTTCACTTGAGCTATACCCTCCCCCCTAAATTATCTTTAATAAGGTCTTTTTCTCTGTTTTGTTATTTTCTTTTATGTACAGATGCACAAAGCAGGGTCATCAGAATCCTCTCAATTCCAAAGATGATAATAGTGAAACACATTGCACAGTGACAGTGAATCCTTGGCATATGAAGAAAGATTGTAAAGTCCTGAATGAATTAAGAAGTTATTGTTAAATTAACATACATGTAACCATGGCTCTCTTACCTTTATTTTTCAACTTATAATGAAGATACTCCCCACCTGTCAAGGTTGCTTTGTTTGATATAGGGAATATCTAAAGCCTTTTCTGCAAGTGTTTTAAATAACTAAGAGCAGGTAATTTATCAGAAGTGTGAATGGTGTAATCTGCTCTGTCTAGTATGGTAGCCACCAGCCACATGTGGCTATTGTGAATTGAGATGTTTTATAAGTGGAAAATACATAATAGATTTTCAAGACTTCGTACAACAAAAATAATGTAAAATATTTATTAATAAGTTTTAAAAGTGTTAATCACGCTTTTGAAATGATAGTATACTGGCTATTTTGAGATAAATATAATTACTACCGGAATTAATTTCAGTTGTTCCTTTTTATTTTCTAAATGGGATTATTGGAAATTGTGACTTCCACTATGTTTCTATTGACAGTGCTGGCTTGTAAATTATTGCAAATAATATGAAAAGAAAACTTTGATTAAAAATTTTGTAATTGAGTAGTTGATTTACATCCTAGTAGTTTCAGGTGTACAACACAGAGGATCAACATTTTTATAGATTATATTCCATTTAAAGTCACCATAAAATAATGGCTATATTTCCCTGTGCTGTATGATGCAGCCCTGTAACCTATCCATTTTATACATATTATTTTTACCTCTCAATCCCCTACCCCCTTCCTGCCTCCCCTCTCCTCCTTCTCCCCATTGGTAACCACCAGTCTGTTCTGTGTACCTGTGAGTATATTTCTGTTTTATTATTGTCATTAATTTGTTTTATTTTTTAGATATACATATAAGCTAATACATAGAATAATTATTTTTCTTTCTCTGAGTTATTTCACTTAGCATAATACCCTGTAGGTCCATCCATGTTATTGCAAATGGCATTATTTTATCTTTTATGGGTGAGCGGTATTCCATTGTGTGTGTGTGTGTGTGTGTGTGTGTGTGTGTGTGTGTGTGTGTATGTATATATACATATTTATATAATATACCACACCTTCATTATCCAGTCATCTGTCAGTGAACATTTGGGTTGTTTCAGTGTCTTGGCTACTGTAAATAGTGCTGCTGTGAACATTGGGGTGCATGTGTCTTTCTGAATTATATTTTTCTCTAGACATATACCCATGAATGGGACTGCTGTATCACACGGAAATCTATTTTTAGTTTTTTAAGGAACCTCTATACTGTCCTCCATAGTGGCTGCATCAATTTACATTCCCACCAACTGAGTAGGAGGGTTCCTTTTTCTCTTAAAAGGTCAAAAATTCTCTACATTTATATACTTCCCTTACAGTTTAGGACACAATTTGGCAAAAGCCAGATAGAATTTAATAGCAGTTAATACAGTTTTTTTTTTTAATGGCCATGCATTATGGATAGATACAGTCTCGATTTTTGTAGATGCAGAAGTTTTTATAGCTTCACAGACATTTCAGACTTGCAGAGAGAAAAATTTCTTTACATTTTGCTGAATTTGTCTGGGTGGCTTTATCGAATTTGGTCCAGGCCTGCAGAGGTAAATACACATCCAAACCTGAACCATTTGAATGTCTGCAAGATTTTAAGAGTCTAGAATGTCAGATCTGGACTATAACTCTGGTGAATGACATCAGTGAATGGACTCAAGAAAACCCCATTTTAGTCCAAAACTTTTCATAAGCCAAAAAAGGCTTTGAAATTGTGGCTAAGCCAGAGACTTTTGTGCACCATATATGGCCACAAACACATAGGGACAACCACAGGCCTTCTGGAGTGCCAAGGGAATTCCATGTGAGGAGTCCAGCACTCACAGGAATCCAACAAATCTCTGCCTGCCAGAGCACCTTCATTGCTACTGTGCTGTTTTGAGCAAATGTCTTTTCATCAGGTTCAAATTGGTTTGTTGTTATTTTTGCATAAAAAAATCAAACAACTTCTTGTTCCCTTGGTGAAAGTAAAAGCCTAACATTTTCTGGTTTCTTTTGACAGAGAAAACATGAGCCTATGAATCTAACCTCATCTATGATGGTCTGCAGCTGGGAGCAGCCAGATCAGTGTCAGTCCCTTTGCAGCCATTGGCTGGGAGCCTGCATGTTACCTGGAATGATATTTGAAACATGTCACCCTAGCCGTGCCTTTGCTGTGGGCTGGGAGGCGAGTCAGTCAGAATCTGCATTATGGAATGTATGTTTCTGATCCATAGCTAGGAGGTCTTTTCTAATAGCCAGAGAATGTACTCATAAATATATCTATTAATTATGCAAGAACCTTTTTAAAGATTTTTTATCATAAAAATTTACCCACCAAAATTGAAAATGAAAGAACAGTGGAATTAAAAATCATCTGTACCTTAATTATACATAAAGAATCTTAAAATCCTTCTAAAATTTTTGTTCAAATGTAGATATTTTTCCCTTCCAAAAAGGAAAATTATTATTTCATTTTTTTGGTTTTTCCTTTTATAATATATTCCATATCAATAAAAATAATTATTTTAAATCCCTTTTAATGTCCATTTAACACTATATTGAACAGATATGTAATTAGTCCTAGGTTTCAGAAATTTAAAAAATTGTCATTACAATACCAATGCAAAGAATATTTTGGTGTTTCTATTTTTAGTTACTAATTTGGACTAAAAATTAAGAAGTTTGCTTTTCTTCATCTACAACATTGGTTATTTTATGAGTGAACTGTAAGGATTTTAAATAACTTTTCAGTAATTTCAACAAAGAATTTATCTTTAAGGCAAAAATGTATGATGGTTTGCAAATCTACTTTTATTATATCTTCACTTTTACCAGTGTCATATGTGTGTGTATTTGCACAAGTGCTTTAACTACCAGCAACGTAAGAAAAATCTGTGTACTAAAAATGTGAAAATAGTTAGTTTCCTTGTTTGTCTTTTCATTCTCCCAATATAGGTTTTGGATGACAAGCTTGTATTTGAGAAAGTACACACCCTGTGGAAGGTGCTCTGTACATACGCTGAGATACTGTACATAAAATTGCCTCTGAAGCCCAATGATCTGAAAACCCGGTCCTCAGCCTTTGATAATTTCAGCTGTTTTATGAAAGTCCCCCAAGTGGATAAAAATATCATCAAGCCGGAGCAAGAGTTTTTCATTGCCCTATTTGAGAAGAGCTGCGTGAATGACTTTTATATTCAGGATAGAGATACATTCTTCAATCCAGCCACCAGAAGCTGCATTGTAAGTCTAAACCGAGTTTAGCTGCTGTCTTGGGGGTGATTTAGTACCTGCTGTTGAATTATCAGTGATTTGGTTTGGTTGCTTTGGTTTGGTTTTTAAAAGCTGCCTATAAAAAGGAAAAAAAGAGAAAGAAAAGAAATATGCCTACAGATTCCTGTTAGGATAGTAAAGAGTGGCTGCTTGGTTACCCTGTATAAACCACACACTCTCTTAGAATCTTTTTAGGTTTACTTCATCCTTTTTCAGATCAAGTATCAAGTAAGGGATAGTGTCAAAAAAAATTTCGGGATTAACAGGCTTGTGAGCTCTGGGATCTGCAAGGCAGCTTTCCTTCCCCATTGTGTAAGTCAAATGGCAGAAATGAAATAAAGCACCTCATATATCCTCTGGTGTTAACAGGAAAAGGCTAATCTTCTTGACCTTGTTTCTTCCTGGGTAAAATGAAGACAATATGTCAGGAGGCGAGACACTCACTTAGGGCAAGAACCATGTTGTTTTGTTCACTGCTGAATCCTAGGCACCAGGAAGGCTGAGTTTAACGAGTGAATGAATGAACTGTAGTTCCCCCAGAGTTACCATGTGGGGCAGTGCGGATTAGCAGCTAAGAGCATAGACTCGAGAAGGGAGGGTACAGCTCAAGTGATGTGGTGCATGCTTAGCACACATAAGGTCCTGGGTTCAGCCCCCAACACCTCCTCTAAAATAAACCAAAAACCCTAATTACCTCCCCACCCCCCACCAGAATTACCTTATTATCTCCCCGCCACCAAAAAAAAAAAAAAAGAGAGAAGTGGCTATGAGCGAAGACTCAGGCTGGAACACCTGTGCAGATTTCTCGCTGTCGACCTTGTAAAAGTCATTTAGCCTCTGTGTTTATCAAGTTCCTCATCAATAAAATGGGGATAATAATAGTACCCACCTCGTAGACTTGCTATGGGGATTAATGAATCTGTGTCGATGTTAGAACAGCCCTGGCTAATAGTAAGTACTATGCATCTGTCAGCTCTTTACATAATTATTGACAGATGTTATTGTCAACCAAAGAAGTATTAGTTCTTTGTAAGGGAAATGCATGTTAGACCATTTCATTTATCATTTTCTGTAATTCAGGCTTTTTCCCTCTGAAATACCATTTTCTGTCTGTGCACTAGGAAGCCACAGGGCTTTCCAAATTTCATCTGTCTGGGTTCTTGTCATGATGGCAATACTGCAGAATGTTGACAATTTTTAGGGACTCCTCTGAGATGACAGCAACCCCTCAAATTCAGGAGCACTTCTCTAACTGATAACATCTCGCATGAAATGAAGTTTTTAAAATGTAACAGCTTCAGACGCTTAATGATGCCATAAATGCAAGGATGTTATATCTAAGCTCTTTAAATAAATCCTGTCATTGAAATAAAGGAAATACTATATTACAGCACTCTATGACTTTGTTATCTTTGCTATCAATTTATCTGACTCTCTAAGACCAAAGAAAGCAAAGACTGAGATTAATCGTTACTACTGTGTGGTACACGTATTTGTGGATGAAGACAATACTGAAATGCACTGTTTAAGATATTAAAATGGACACTAAACAGCTGCTTTATGCACATGCATAAACAGAACAGGGAGCTGGGTGCAGGGAGCAGACACTGAGCTTCCTGGATCAGAGACCCAACATAGCAGTCCAGCCAAGCAGTCCACCTGTTTTATATTTATGTCCCTGCAAAATTAGCAGTGAGAGTCTGAAATGAACTTTGGGGACACTGGCAAACAGCTGTCATGATTACTAATGTGGGACACCAGGATTCTACAGTGTTTAGTTGGCATCTTTGCACAACCAGTTCTTTTCCACTAAAGCCTCTAGTAATTGCTGGTCCCACATCCAGGCTGAGGAATCATCTCATGTGGTGTTTGGGAGGGAGGCAAGTGGAGTCAGGACCCATGTTAAGGCTGGGTGGGTAGTAATCTGGTTCTAGTACAGGAAAAAGGAAAGTAGGTCAGGTGGGAAGGAGAATTACTGGATTTAAATTTTGTTTCTTGAGTAAGCTAAATACATATCATCATGTCAAGTTTCTTTGTTTATATTCCATGTGCTGTCACCGAATAACTACTGAATTGTGGGGACAAAAAAAGCCTGGGTTTTAGAATTGACCCTGCCCCTAACCAGCCAGAGTCCAGGTACCTCTGGGGGTCCAAGGAGGGGGCTGCACCGTCAGGTGTCCCTCCACTGCAGCAGTTTGGGCACTTGGGTGGTCTAGATTTTTTGCTGTGGAAGACTGGCCCACTTGTAGTACATTAAACATCTGCAAGGCTCTCAACAGGTATCCACGGTGGTCCCAGGACTGTAATATCCAAGCGTTCCTTTCCACCCACGTTTGCAAATGACCCTCAAGGGGTTAGTATTAACCCTGGGTGAGAATTATGAAAAATTATATGGTACCTCCATCCCTCCTGGCAAGTGAGGGCCCCTTATTTACAAATGAACACGAAGTGTTAGCACCACATTTTAACAACAGAACATGTGAAAACGTGGCGACAGTGATGCTCACCTGTTTGCTTCTGCTTCCCAGTGCAACTTCAGCCTCCGTCAGAGGACCTCAGCTGCCCCAGCGAACAGGGCCTTCTGTACAGGGAATGGGCTCCTCCTTAAGCATAGACAAGAAGCAGCCCTTAGATCTCATCAGGTGAGCTGCTGTGGAGAGCAATCCAGTGGGAAGGGCTCAGGGTTGCCCTCATGGCATCTGAGTGTGACAGTCCTCCAAGAGTGTTATCAACCAGGAAGCTCACAGGAACTCTGAGCTTTGTTGCCCCAAGTCTTTACTGGAGGCTTTATTACAAATACATGATTTACTGGGTCACTACCGACATGGCTAAACCAAACCCTAACTGTAACTCAAACCTTTACTTAGCCCTAACCATTGAGCCCATTCCACTCCTGGTGGTCACTCATTTGTCACAAAGCTCAAAGCCCCACTCTTCTAATCACATGGTTGGTGTCTCTGGCTGGCCAGTCCCCATCCTGAGTCATCTCATGAACTCAAGCCATCCAAGGGTCCACCATGAATAGAAAAGACACTCCTATCTTGGGAAATTTCAAGGCTTTAGGGGTTGCCATCCAGGAACTGGGACCAAAGACCTACCAAATTCTTCATCAAACAGGAGTAAATGTTAGATTTCACTTAAATTATAAAATAAGAGACGGAGGACGGAGAAGATGGAGGAGTAGAGGGACGCTCGTGGCTCACCCTCTCCCACAGATACAAGACCCACATCTACGGACCCACTCAGCCAACCAGAGAACCTGCGGAACTCCGACAGAACATTGCCCTCTTCAAAAGATAAAGACACCAAAAATCTGGCAGGAGAAAAGGAAAAAAGAAAGAGCAAAAGGCAAAGCAGCGCGGGACGGGTCCCGCGGGGAGGGAGCGGCAAAGGAGGACTGGCCCTCGCTCGCTGGGTCTTCCCTCTCCAACTGAGAGGCCAGCGGGACGGAGGGGGATCCGCCGAGGCTTGGATCTGTACAGAGCAGCCCTAGACTGACAGAACTAAGTTAAACGGGCACAGAGCGTCCCCCCAACACCCAGCCTGAGACGGGCCGGCAACGGCGGGCAGGGCCAGGCTGCACAAGCCGGGCGGAGGACGGAAGTGGCTGCACGGAGGCAGCCCCGGGGGAACGCAAGTTGCTGCCTGCCGTGGCAGTGGGTGCACAGGGCAGAACAACCTGGGCCCTCCATAAAACAGCACAGATGATGTGCTCTCGGGGGAATGGTGCATACCCCCATCTCAGAAAACCTGTGGAAACTTTTCGGGGGAAGAGAGGTGGGGCTCAGGCACAGCAGCCATATCACTATATCCTCCGGCGCTAAGCACCCAGACGGGGGCGGGAGCGAAACCTGCATCTGCACGGAAGGGCTTAGCAGCCTCAAAGGCCAGACTGAGACTGGCCTGCAGCCCGGGGCAGATAGGATCCTTTCATCCTGGTGCCTCAGAGAACTTGCTCCACAAAGACAAACAAGGAGCTGGGTTTTGGCTCGGAGCAGGGACAAGGCTGTCCCTCGGTCTTCCCCGAGCCCACCTGCGGAGCGCCGACCAGGGCGGAGAGTGCAGCCACACAGAGCAGCGGAGCTACCGGTGGCGCAGGTAGAGGGAGAGCGGCCCCCCCGCCTCTTGGGCAGGAACAGAGCCCCAGACCGAGGTGCTGGGGCACGACCCGCCCACCTACACGGCCAGTCTGCAACATCTGACTGCGGCATCCAGAGGGGCAGCGACCCGCCTGCCCACAGCAGAGAGCTGCACCTGACCCAGTGTTAGGAGGAGGCACGATCGGCTTGCCGACAGGTGCTGGGAGCAGCACAGAAGAGGGCGCCAACGGAGGGCCTCTGAAAACAGCAAGCTGAGCTTCCAAAACAGGACGAAGACAGAAAGTCTTCACATTAAAAGCACACAGACTCCAGGAGAACACCGACAACCCCCCTTTTTTTTCTTTTTTTAAATCTGTTCTTACCTGTTCTATTTTCTATTACTCTCTTAATTTTTACTTCTTAATTCATTTCTATTTCTCTTGGGTTTTGATGTCCTGTTATTGATTAGACAGAGGTTTCAAATACATCTATTCATCTCCCCCCACTTTTTAAAAGGTTTTAAAAGGACATCTCAACCCGATTAATACTCTGCTTCAATTCGCTCTTCTATTATTCATTATACACTGTTTTCAAAACCTCTTTCTCCCTTCTTTTAAAATTCTTTCTCTCTCTCTTTTATTTTTTTTCCTAAGTTCTATTCCTAAATAGGAATTAGATAGATAAAACCCTTAAGGACCATAATAGACAACTGATATTCCATAAACCACAGTGCCAGAGAGGTATGAGAAAGATGAAGCAGAGAAAATTTTCCAATTAAAAGAATGAGAAATCCCCTGAAAGAAAGATCAATGAAATAGATATCAATAGCCTACTAGATCAAAATTTCAAAAAAGGAGTGATCAAATTGCTGAAGGAATTAAAAGAGATAGTGTTTAGAGATATAAAATACATCAAAAATGAAATTGAAGCTATAAAGAAGAGCCAAGTAGAACGGGTAAACTCATTGACAGAGATGAGGAATGATCTAATAGCTGTGCAAAGCCGACTAGATAATGCAGAGGAATGAATTAGTGATCTAGAAGACAGGGTGATAGAAAGCACCCATTCAGAAGAACTACAAGATAAGCAAATAAAAGATAATGAAAATAGCATAAGGGACCTATGGGATAATATAAAGCATCCCAATCTTCACATAATAGGGGTCCCAGAAGGGGAAGAAAGATCAAAGGGGATTGAAAAGGTTTTTAAAGAAATCATGACTGAAAACTTCCCAAACTTAAAGAAGGAATCAGATATCCAAGTACAGGAAGCTCAGAGGGTCCCAAACAGGAAGAACCCAAATAGACCCACACCAAGACATATCATAATCAAGATGGCCAGAGTCAATGATAAAGAAATGATTCTAAAGGCAGAAAGAGAAAAACAAAGAGTAAGTTACAAGGGAACCCCCATAAGGCTCTCAGCTGATTTCTCTACACAAACACTACAACCCAGAAGGGAGTGGCAAGATATATTCAAAGCCCTGAATGAAAAAAAGATGCAGCCTAGGATTCTTTATCCAGCAAGGCTATCCTTTAGGATAGAAGGAGAAATAAAGAGTTTCACAGACAAAAGAAAGGCTGCAGAAGTTTAGCAAAACTAAACCCATGCTAAAAGAAATATTGAAAGGGCTATTCTAAATAGAAAAGCAGCAGGACGCTACAGAAATGAGAAACTCACAACTGGAAAGGTGATAACTCATGAATTACAAATAAAGTAAACACAAAATTATAAGACATACAAATCACTGAGAGTGGGAGAGGGAGGCAGGAAAATATAGAATATTTTTTTCTTTCTTTTTTAAATTTTTTTAACAGTAGGATGGGTTTGAAATCATGTTACTATCTGTTTAATAAAAACAGTTATAGTAATGGGTTAATACATTTACAAAAAAGGGTAACCACAAGCAAAAAATTTACAAGGGAGTCACAAAAATTAAATAAAATCCATGATAATACAAAGGAAAATTACCAAACCACAAAAGGAAGAAGAAAGGAACAAAGAGGATATACCAATTCAACTGCAAAGATAAGTTCAAAATGGCAATAAACACACATCTATCATTAATTACTGTAAATGTTAATGGACTAAATGCTCCAGTCAAAAGACAAAGAGTGGCAGACTGAATAATAAAGCAAGAACCTTCAATATGCTGCATGCAAGAGACCCACTTTAGGGAGAAGGACACATATAGATTGAGAGTGAAAGGATGGAAAACTATATTCCATGCAAATGGAAAAGCCGAAAAAGCAGATGTTGCAGTACGGATTTCAGACAAAATAGACTTTAAAACAAAGGCCATAAAGAAAGATAAAGACATTTTATAATGATTAAAGGAGTGATACAAGATGAGGATATTACACTCGTTAATATATATGCACCCAATATAGGAGCCCCTAAATACATACAAGAATTACTAACAGAGATAAAGGGGGATATTGATGGGAATACAATCATAGTTGGAGATTTTAACACCACATTAACATCACTAGACAGATCTTCCAGACAGAAAATAAACAAGGCAAAAGAGAAATTAATTACTACTATAGAAAAACTAGATTTGGTGGATATTTTCAGAGCATTACACGCCCCAAAAATAGGATATACATTCTTTTCAAGTGCACATGGGACATTTTCCAGGATCGATCATGTATTTGGGCACAAAAGAAGCCTCAACAATTTTAAGAAGATAGAAATAATCTTAAGCATCTTTTCTGACCACAATGCCATGAAACTGGAAATCAACAACAGAGAAACAAAGGCGAAAAAAAGGAAAGCATGGAGATTAAAAATATGTTATTGAAAAAACAATGGGTTAACGAGGAAATCAAAGCTGAAATTGAAAAATACCTTGAGACAAATGATAATGAAAGCACAACCACTCAAAACCTATGGGACACAGCAAAGGCAGTGCTAAGAGGGAAGTTTATATAGATACAGGCCTTCCTCAAAAAAGAAGAACAATCTCAAATAAACAATTTATCCCACCACCTGAATGAATGAGAAAAAGAAGAACAAAAAGCCCAAAAAGCAGCAGAAGGAAGGAAATAATAAAGATCAGAGGAGAATTAAATACAATAGAGATTAACAATACCATAGAAAAAATCAACCAAACCAAAAGCTGGTTTTTTGAAAAGTAAATAAAATCAACAAACCTCTGGCCAAACTCACAAAGAAGAAAAAAGAGAGAGCACAAATTAGCAAAATAAGAAAGGAAAATGGAGAAATTACAACGAACAAAATAGAAATACAGAATATCATATGAGAATATTATGAAAAACTATATGGAAACAAACTGGATAACCTACAGGAGATGGACAAGTTTCTGGAGACATACTGTCCACCAAAACTGAACCAAGAAGAATCTGAACACTTGAACAATCTGATCACTAGAAAGGAAATAGAAATAGCAATTAAAAACATCCCTACAAATAAAAGTCCAGGACCGGACGGCTTCACTGGGGAATTCTACCAAACATACAAAGAAGAACTCATACCAGTCCTTCTCAAATTCTTCCAGACGATTGAAAAGGAGGGAATACTCCCAAACTCATTCTATGAAGCCACCATCACCCTGATACCAAAACCAGACAAAGACACTACAAAAAAAGAGAATTATAGGCCAATATCACTGATGAACATAGACGCCAAAATCCTCACCAAAATTTTAGCAAATAGAATCCAACAACACATAAAAAAGATTATACATCATGACCAACTGGGGTTCATCCCAGGGACACAAGGCTGGTTCAACATATGCAAATCAATCAGTGTAATACATCATATCAACAAGAGAAAGGACAAAAACCACATGATCATCTCAATCGATGCAGAAAAAGCATTTGATAAAATTCAACACCCATTTATGATAAACTCTCGCCAAAGTGGGTATAGAGGGAACATATCTCAACATAATAAAAGCTATATATGACAAACCTACAGCCAGCATAGCACTCAATGGTGAAAAACTCAAAAGCTTCCAACTAAAATCTGGGACAAGACAAGGATGCCCACTATCACCACTCCTATTCAACATAGTCCTGGAAGTCCTAGACACAGCAGTCAGGCAAGAGAAAGAAATAAAAGGGATCCAAATTGGAAAAGAAGAGGTTAAAGTATCGTTACATGCTGATGACATGTTACTATATATAGAAAACCCTAAAAGGTCCACACAAAAGCTACTAGAGCTGATTGAAGAATTCAGCAATGTAGCAGGCTACAAAATTAACGTTCAAAAATCAGTTGCATTTCTTTACACTAACGATAAATCAACAGAAAAAGAAAGTAAAGAAACAATCCCCTTTAAAATAGCACCCAAATAATAAAATATCTGGGAATAAATCTAACCAGGAGGTGAAAGAATTATACACAGAAAACTATAAACCATTGATGAAGGAAATTAAAGAAGACTTTAAAAAATGGAAAGATATTCCATGCTCTTGGATTGGAAGAATCAATATTGTTAAAATGGTCACACTGCCCAAGGCAATCTACGCATTTAATGCAATCCCTATCAAATTACTGAGGACATATTTCACAGAACTAGAACAAAGCATAATAAAATTTATATGGAACCATCAAAGGCCTAGAATTGCCAAAGCATTACTGAAGAGAAAGAAAGAGGCTGGAGGAATAACTCTCCCAGACTTCAGACAATACTATAGAGCTACAGTCATCAAGACAGCATGGTATTGGTACCAAAACAGACATATAGACCAATGGAACAGAACAGAGAGCCCAGAAATGAACCCACAAACTTTTGGTCAACTCATCTTTGACAAAGGAGGCAAGAATATACATTGGAATAAAGACAGTCTCTTCAGCAAATGGTGTTGGGAAAACTGGACAGCAGCATGTAAAACAATGAAGCTAGAACACTCCCTTACACCATATACAAAAATCAACTCAAAATGGGTTAAAGACTTAAACATAAGACAAGATACAATAAACCTCCTAGAGGAAAACATAGGCAAAATATTATCTGACATACACTTCAAAATTTTCCTCCTAGAAGAAATAAAAGCAAGAATAAACAAATGGGACCTAATGAAACTTACAAGCTTCTGCACAGCAAAGGAAACCAGAAGTAAAGCAAGAAGAAAACCTACGGAATGGGAGAAAATTTTTGCAAGTGAAACCAACAAAGGCTTGATCTCCAGAATATATAAGCAGCTCATATGACTCAATAAGAAAAAAATAAACAACCCAATCCAAAAATGGGCAGAAGACCTAAAGAAGCAATTCTCCAAGGAAGACATACAAATGATCAAAAAGCACATGAATAAATGCTCAATATCACTAATTATCAGAGAAATGCAAATCAAAACTACAATGAGGTATCACCTCACACCAGTCAGAATGGCCATCATTCAAAAATCCACAAATGACAAATGCTGGAGAGGTTGTGGAGAAAGGGGAACCCTCCTACACTGCTGGTGGGAATGCAGTTTGATGCAGACACTGTGGAAAACAGTATGGAGATTCCTCAAAAGACTAGGAATAGACGTACCATATGGCCCAGGAATCCCGCTCCTGGGCACATATCCAGAAGGAACCCTACTTCAGGATGACACCTGCACCCCAATTTTTATAGCAGCACTATTTAAAATAGCCAAAACATGGAAACAGCCTAAATGTCCATCAACAGGTGACTGGATAAAGAAGAGGTGGTATATTTATACAATGGAATACTGCTCAGCTATAAAAACCGACAACATAATGCCATTTGCAGCAACATGGATGCTCCTGGAGAATGTCATTCTAAGTGAAGTAAGCCAGAAAGAGAAAGAAAAATACCATATGAGATCTCTCATATGTGGGATCTAAAAAACAAAAACAAAAACAAACAAAGAAACAAAAACAAAGTGTAAATACAGGACAGAAATAGACTCACAGACAGAGAATACAGACTTGTGGTTACCAGGGGAGGTGGAAGGTGGGAAGGGATAGACTGGGATTTCAAAATTGTAGAATAGATAAACAAGATTACACTGTATAGCACAGGGAAATATACACAAAATTTTATGATAACTCACAGAGAAAAAAATGTGACAATGAGTGTGTATATGTCGATGAATGACTGAAAAATTGTGCTGAACACTGGAATTTGACACAACTTTGTAAAATGATTATAAATCAATAAAAAAAAAATGATGCTCAGCTTTGCTAATCATTAGAGAAATGCAAATCCAACCAACAATGTATTGAAAAATCCAAAGTAATCAAAAGCAGAGCTTAGGACAGTGAACCCTCTGTGCCCATCTGCTGCAAGGATCACGAGCTCCTGCCACTCTTGTTGGACAGACACTCAACATCTCTGCTACTATGCGATTCTGGGTTTTTTTTGGGGGGGTTAATGAGGCTTATTTATTTTAATGGAGATAATGGGGATTGAAGCCAGGACCTTGTGTAGACGAGGCACACGCTCTACCACTGAGCTGTAGCCTTTCCCCCTACCCAAGCTTTTCTGACGCACATCCAAGACATCATTTCTGCCCTAAATACTTCAGTGATTCAATACTCAGTTAACTATATTAAATTACACATTACCCCAATGAACAGGCACTAAACTCAAAACAAAATGCCATGAGCCCTCCGGCCACACAGATGTGCATCCCCAAACTAGTCAGAGGACACTGGCTCACCTCTCATGTGGACTCTTGGCAAGCTGTTCTGGAAAGGGGCTGCGCACATCTGGTTACAGACTTCTAAAGACCAGAACAAAGAGAGAAGGTCACATTAGGTAGTTTATCTCACAGCAAAGATGGACAAAGAAATCAGTGCTGAAAACAAGGCACATCTTTGTCACTTAGTGTAAAATAAATGGAGTCTTGGGGCTGGTGGAAATGTTCTCTGCTGTCCACCAAGGTAGCTGCCGGCCACCTTGGTGATCAAGTCCTTGGAATGTGGCTGAGGAACTGAATTTTCAGTTTACTTACTTTTGACTAATTTCAATGTGGACACGTGCAAACCCAGCCTTGAACGTGGCCTTTGCTTTCCAGCACTGATGGCCTGACAGCCGTCCCTGCACAGGTAGAAAGAAGGCACTTCCTGTGCAAACAGGGCAGGAGGCAGGAGGAAGAGATGGCACCAGTGTCCCCAGAGCCCCAGACAAAGTTCTGAGCAGTGGCCCTGAACGTGCTGCTTGGTCTTCAGCTGCTTTAGAGAGGTGATGACACCCTACAACATGCAAGGCCCATCCACTCTCCAGGAGAACCCAATGTGGAGAAAAATTTACTTCCAGTATCACAGGGTGACAGAACTCCCAAAGCCCCACCGTGCATCCACAGATGGTCAAGCACAGGGCGCCCTTCCCGAGTCTGGGGCCCACAAACAGGGGAGGGCTCCCCTGACTGGTGCCTTCACCTCAGGGCAGAAGATGAGCATGAGTTCCTGCACCTCCTACTCTCCACCTAACCTGAAACCATAATAAAGCCGTTTATTAAACAGAAATCAGAGAGTCAAAGCATATGACTGCCCAGAGTTTCCCTTGAGGAGCTCCCCCAAGGTGACAGCAAAGCTAAGACCAAGAGGAGGGAGAGAAGGCTTTCTGTCCCCAACAGGTGAGGGTCCTGTTGTCACCTAACAGACACCTAATGCAGCGGTCAGCAGCCATCCCCGGCTTCACCAGAACCTCCCAGAAGGAGGCTGGCCCCTCAAGCTCCTGGTCACCTGTGCCTGAATCCTGTGTGCAGAATACATGTGATAGGTGCACTCGGAGCCAGCACACACACGAGCTGTTCCCGGGCCTCCCGCACTAGGAGTGTGTGTGTGTTGGGGGGACATGCTCAGGAAGGAGAGCACCGGATGTTGAGGCACAGCTTGCAAACAGGAATGAGGGTGGTGTCTGTGGGAGCCTATGCATCTACAGAAAGGTAGAGGAATGTCACCACTCATGTGCTGTGGTCTCCAGGACATATTTACTGTCCACTGCAAAGTGGAGATGGGTGATCGGCCCACCTGCACCAGCAGGGCAGGAGGGCATTTGGAAGGTGACTGAGTGCAAGTGGGCCGGCCAGTGGGTGGCATCGTGGGGACAGTGCACACAGACAGGGGTCTCTACTGGTGGTAAAGCACCTGCCTACCAGCAGTGCCCCTCCAAATGGGCCATCCAGCCATCTATGATGCTTCCTGCTGCCACAGCCAATGAGCTCAAATTTTTGCCCCCAAACCAAACCACAGAAAGACGGTGAGCGGCTATGAAAGTCAACATTAGAAACAAGCAGGCAGCAACGTGGGTGGACTTGGAGAGTGTCATTTTAAGTGAAATAAGCCAGAAAGAGAAAGAAAAACACCATGTATCATTCATATGTGGAATCTAAAAAAGACACTAATGAACTCATCTACAAAACAGAAACAGACTCACAGTGTTAGTAAACAATCTTCTATTACTGGTGGTGGGGAAATAGGGGCTGAGAAGGGATAAATTCAGAAGTTTGAGATTTGCAAATATTAACTATATATAAAAATAGATAAAACAAATTTCTGTACAGCACAGGTAATTATACTCAATATCTTCTAATAACCTTTAATAAAAGAGAATATAAAAATAAATATATGTATGTAACGCATGACTGGGACACTATGATGTACACAAGATATTGACACACTGTAACTAACTATACATCAATTAAAAAACAAAATAAAACAAAACAGTGGAAAACTATTGTAAAACAAAAAGTTTAACAAGTATACACACATACAAATTAAAAAGAATAAATGACATCACCAAAAATTTCAGGTTGGGTTTAGATGGAAGAAATTGAAAAACAGAATGAAACAAACCTTCTCCAGAAAGCAGAGATTCAGAGCAAGATCAACATTTTTGGTTACTGAACAACTTCCCGGTGCCAGCCAGGGCCACCACCACCCTGGGGCCTCACCACAGGCACGGTGTCCCCGGCAGCTGGGGGATGGCAAACCCATTTGTCTAATTTGTGGCAGTTTGAAGGCCACATCCACCCTTAACATCTCCATCTATATTAGTGGGAGCCCACACGGATGCCAAATGTATTTTGCCACCACTTTCCTTGGAGACACGTACATAACCACCAAGGAGAAGTCAGTGTCTGGAGTCTGGATGTGATGGGATGTAGCGCGAGGAGCCAGGCACCTTCCACCTTCCAAAGTCCACCCGGTGGACCGACTGGAAGACATTACCCCTATTTCTAAAAGGACCAAAGCAACAGTGCAGAATTCCAGGCTGGAGCTGAGGAGGCTGCACTCGGCTTAGCTGCAGGCCATCTTTTTATCTATGTTTCGGAAGCAACCATCCACTCATAAGTCAAAGCTTTAAGATCAACTGACAGCTATTCATAACATCTTTTCTAGATGCCCAGTGCTACGTTCCTCACTCAGGAGAGTCATTACACAGTGTAGACTTGAGACCGAGGCCCAGGTGTCACAAGGAAGGAGACACCAAGGATGTTTGTCAGTGGGGCAGCGGGGCCCAGCCCTCATCCACCTCCTGAGAGTTGGAAGGTCCGTCCACTGTGGGGGACTGTCTCCCAGGGCTGGGGGGCCTTAGAGAGTCCCAGACACCTCGGAAAAGCTGTGCTTGTGTCCAGGGATAGACAATGAGAATTTAAGGGTCTGGGCAGTTAAGGATCTCATCGGTCCCAGATTTTTCTTTTCCAAAGTTTTTTTTTTTTAAGTATTTTTCATTACTATTTTTATTTATTTATTTATTGTGGGGAGATAATTAGGTTTATTTATTTTACTGGAGGTGCTGGGGACTGAACCCAGGACCTCGTGTGTGCTAAGCACCCACTCTACCACTGTGCTGTACCCTCCCCACTCTTTTCTGAAGTGTCTAACACAGGATCTCACTCCTTCCAGAAGCCAACAAATTTCCAGGTGCTGCCCTGACAAGTCCTTTCAGCTGATGAGAGATGAGTTCTGCCCCTGCAGCTTCAAACTCCTGAGGTTCCATAATTATATTTTTCTCCTGTGGAGCAGAATATAATTATTTTATTGTATTACATTATTGTGCTATATTACATTACATTATACTGTAATGAGATGTACTAAGATTATTTTATCATCAAGGTTACCTATTTGTGGGTTAATCACCAGTGAACTCAACCCATCTTCAGTTATTTCAGACAGAACATGAAAAGTCAGCAAGGAAACATTTGCTCAAGAAAATCAATCATCTGAAAACTAGAATTTTTAAAAAATTAAAGTGTAGTGATTTACAAGTTGCATTAGTTTCATGTGTATAGCAGAGTGACTCAATTATACATGTATATCTCTCTTCTTTTTCAGATTCTTTTCCATTATCATTTATTACAAGAGACTGAATACAGTCCCCTATGCTGTACGGTAGGCCCTTGTTGGTTATGTATTTTAGATGTAGCTGTATGCATCTGTTAGTCCCAAACTCCTAATTTAGGCGTTTGGTTCCATAATTATTTTTTGTTCATACAAGGCATCCTTGACATTTTCTATTTTGTAAAGGAAAAGCTTTTGACAGTTAATCTTATTTCCTAAAAGGGCAGCAGGACCAGAAGAGACAGCAGCCTCTAAGGGGTCCCTGCCACCAACCCGATCAATCCCAAAGGGCGGCCCCCGCCCTGCCCTGGGGCCAGTGACCAAGGAGCACCTTCAGGCCTGGACACACATGGGCAAGGCTGTGCTTTATGTGTGTGTTCAGGAAAAGCCACACGTGAGGGGAACTTTCCTGTATTAAACAATTCAATTTCATGATAAGTGATTAGTATTTAAAGGAATATTCCCTAAATTATTTGGTTGTAAAACATTCACATGTATTTAGGGTGAAGATTCAGCTCTCCCTCAGCTGTTTCTGGGGCAAGGCTGCCCTGGACACCAGCTCCTCAAGGAGCCACATGCCACCTCCCCGCCACTGGTGCTGCAGGTCAGGGTGGCCATGTGAGTCACAGGGGGCAGGACAATGAGGACCTGGGGGTCCCCTCTCTCTGGAAAGGGTCTCCTTGGAGCAGAGCAGCAGAAGGAAAGCTGGAAGATGTGGATCCTGACCAGAGGTTGTACCCAGAACACTTTGATTTTTGCAGACACAGGTGTGAGGCGGCCAGTCCCGTGGCACAGCCAGCCCCTACAGGCCTGGCAGTCTGTCATGTCCAGCACAGCATACAGGGCACCGTGATCTCTGTCATTGCAAAGCGCAATCCTGCCCCTGCCAAGCTGCCAGGGTCCTGGAGACAAGAGACTGCTTTAAGAAGCAGCAGAGCAGGAAGAGAGGGGACAGCTCAGGTTGTAGAGCATGTGCTCAGCGTGCACAGGGTCCTGGGTTCAATCCCCAGCACCGCCTCTAAAAATACATAAATAAACCTAATCTCCCCCCGCCAAATAAGCACCAAAGCAGCAACAGAGCAAAGACCTCCCTTTATGGGTCTACAAAGGCAACGCAATTCCCACTGAAATTGCAGTATGCTTTTTAATCCATTTGACAAGCTGATTCTAATCCTTCCAAAGCAAAACCAGGATCCACGAAGAGGCAGAAGGTGCTTGAAGACATAAGGTCAGGAACATGTCCTGTCAGGGGTCAAGACTGAAGTTGGAGCTACAATGTTTAAGACTGTGAGTTGGAAGCCAGGGACAGATGCACAGACCAGTGGGACATGGAAGAAAGCCAGGAGACAGAGCAGCATGTCCACTGGGAGCTGCAGGGGGACAGAATGACCCTGGGGACCAGCAAGTAGAGGCATCACCCTTCAGCCACTCAAGGAAGGACGACTGGTCACCCCCCCCAGGGAGGGACAAAGAAACTTCCTCCAAGTCTCATATCGGACACCAAAACCAACCCCAGAAGGATTAGAACTGAAACTTAGAAAGCAAAACCTGCAACGTGTAGACGGAAATATGCAGGAATATCTCCATGGCTCCTAGGTAGCAAAGCACTTCTTTTAAGAGACACAAAATGTGTTAACCATGAAAAAAAAAAAGTGACTATATTCAAAGAGTATCAGTTTATCAAATACCACCACTACCGGAGTGAAAACTCAAGCCACAGACAGGGAGAGGTGTGTGCATCAAATGCAACACAGAAGATACACAAATTATAGTACAATGGACACATGACACGAAGGGAGCATGTAACAGCAGGGAAGATGCCCCACTCCTCAGTCCTGAGGGAGACGTAGAGCGACGCCCATGAGAGCCCGTGTCACACTCACTAGGCCCTCAGTTCAGAGCTGTCAGTGGACATGACCTACAGGGGACAGAGGGACAGGCTAAATGACACCAGAGGCAACCAGTGGAGAAAGCGGGTGTCCCACATGTGATTTCTTAGTGATGAGGGGCTCCTAGTGTCTGCTTTATCAGGCTCTCCACACAGCAGGAATGGGGCACATGCAGCTATTTAAATGTAAAATAATTAAAATTCAATAAAATTTAAAAATCAGTTCTTCCATCACATGGAGCCGCACTTCGAGGGCTCAACAGCCTCAGCTCCGAACTCTCCATCACAGACAGCGCTCCTGGGCAACGGTGCTCCACACCTTACGTGTGTGTCACATACGTTCATTTAGATGCAGCAAATACTGTATAATAAAACATTCTGACGATGCTCACAGAGTAAGCCATTCTTTAATGATGAGCTCCATTTCATATCGGTTTTCCTTTTGTAATGATTTTTCAAAATTTCCAATTTTATTTAATAAAATGGGTTTTGAATAGAACAAATAGAAAAAATGCAGTAGTATTTTTTAGAAATATATATAGACAGAAATATAACATCAAATGTAGAGAAAAAATAGCATAGGAAGCAAAAAAAAAAATGATGCCATGATTTGTTAAAGCTTAAAAATCATATTTCCAAATAGGAAAAAAAAAAGTTTACTTTTAATTTGAAAGTTTTTCTGTTCTTCAATTGTAGGAAACTAATTCAAATTAAATTCTAAATAGTCGTGAAGAAAACCCTTGCTCCCCTTCCCTTATTAATGATCCCAATAAATCAAGCTTCTAAATCCTTTCCTCTCCCACCACCCCGGGGCGAGCCCGCAGGACCCAGGCAGGGCTGGGCACCCACCAGGCTCTGCTGGCCGGGCAGGCAGAAGAGGACGGCGTCGCCCACCTCCCGCAGGTTCTGGAAGCATGCTGTCTTCAGCTCTGTGTACTCAATGACGTCCTTCAACTGGAGCTGGAAGATCTCCAGGATGCCTGTGGTGGGGGGGTGAGTCTGAGGTTGGGGGAGGCTGGAGGGGCAGGAGATGCCCCAGGGTGCCGCCTGGGGTCCCAGGCGGGAGCATTCTCTGACACGGCCACCGTGCCCACATGGGCATGGCCACCTGTCTCCTGAGCCCAGCACCAACTGGGCCCTGGACCTCAGCTCCAGAGCCTCTGTCCCTGTCAGCCCTGTGCAGAGCTCGTGTTACTGTGCTTTTCAGACACTGTGTGTTTTGCACATTGATGTTTGTGGCGACCCCGCATTGAGAAAGTCTACAGGCGCCATTTCCCCAACAGCATCTGCTCACTTCCCGCCTCTGTGTCACATCGTGGTCATTCTTAGAATAGTTTAAATTTAAAAATTTTTTAGGTTTTTTTTCCCCTTATATTATTTTTGTTTTTGCTTTGGGGGCTTGGATTTACTTATTTATCTACTTATTTGTTTATCTACTTATCTATTTATTTGTAATGACAGTGCTGGGGATTGAACCCAGGACCTCGTGCATGCTAAGCACACACTTTATCATTTGAGCTGTACCTTCCTCCCTTAATTTTTTCACCCTTTTCTCTTTTTTTAATTAAAAATTATTTATTTATTTACTTAGCCAAGGAGAGAGTAATTATTTACTTAGTTTGTTTTTAGATGGAGGTACTGGGGATTGAACCCAGGACTTCGTGCATGCTAAGCACACTCTACCACTGAGCTACGCCCTGCCCCCACTTTAAACTTCATTATTATATTTGTTAGGGTGATCTGTGATCAGTGGTCTTGGATGTTATTATGCCAAAAGGTCACAACTTGCTAAAGGCTCAGATGTTGGTTGGCATGTTTCAGCAAATCAATGAAGTGTTTTTTAATTACGGTGTGTACGTTCTTTAAGACATAATGCTATTATGCACTTAACAGACTACAGTCTAGTGTAAACATAACTTTGCTTGCCCTGGGAAACCAAACAAGTCATGGGGCTCGTTTCTTTGCGGTGATCTGGAGCCAAACCTGCCATGTCTTCCAGGTTTGCCTGTATCTTCCGAGGAGGCATCATGTCCAGCAGAGGTAGGAAAGGTAATTGATAAAACTCACTTCACAGGCACAGAGGGCAGTGTACTTAATCCGATAAAGGACTAAGCCAAAGCCCTGCAGCTAAACTCCTACTGGGTGGTGACACCCGCACAGCTTCCTGCAGGGCTCCTGTGCAAGACGGCGCATCTCCGCTGCTGTCCTGGAGGCCCTGGATGTTGTGATATGGCAGGAAAAGACACAAAGCATGAAGCCTGGACAGAAAGTCACTGTTCCCTGACTCAGTCCTACAGTCAGTGCTGACCCAGTCAGAACTCCCCGAGCTGACTCTGGAATGGGTAGTCACACAGAAGATGTGGAAAAGCCAAAACAACCCCGAGAGGGACAAAGTCAGAGACTTAAGAGGTTTCAAACCCCTCACCCCAACAGGTCGGCCCAGGGTGCTGGCCCACAAGGACCCATGGCCCTGCCCGCCCAAGAGGCCATCACTTCCTCTCGTGGTCCACTGCCCACCCCATCCACCCCCCAGGCCTCAGTATCACCCAGCGCGAGCTCAGACCCTCCCGGGGGGATGTTCCTCCACACGCGTAGCCCCCAACAGGCACTAAAGAGCAGGGTCCCCCCCAGCAACACAGTGTCATCTACACGAGGCGCACAAGGGCCACGGGCCTGGCCACACAGTGGGGTGAGGACATGTAGGGGGTGGCCCTGAAGTCCACAGCTCTGCCCCAGACCAGCTCTGGATTTGGCCTAAATGGCTTCACCTCCAACATTAAAAATGCCCCCCACTGGCCAGGATCTGAGCCCGTTTTATGACCCCAGTGTTACCATCTGTTTCTGACAACGGACTCAGGCTCCTGAGCCAGGCTCACAGACGGCCCTTTCACTCCCCAGAGGTCAAATGGTTCACCTCGCCGTCTCCTGAGACACCAGCAACAGCCCTGGGGGCTCAGCCTCACCAGCGGGCTGCCCGTCAGAGCAGTGTCCCATGGGTGGTCCACATGTGGGCTTAGCAAAGCAGTCATCCAGCTGTCTTGGATGAGACAAAAGGCAGTTTTGTACGAGACAAGGGTTCCTGTAGTCCCGTTTTATCAAGGACGATGCTTTCTGAGTTCACAAAGGCTGTTTGTGTGGGGAGCCCCAAACCAGTGCTGTTCAGGCCGTGCAGGGCTGAACCCCACAGGGCACCCCTGACCCAGGGCCCAATAGCCAGCCAGCCAATGTGACAGACGGGCTGCACCCTGCGTGGAGCTTCCCCCAGGCCTGGGCCGGTCAAGACTGGCGGGCAGCTGGACCTGGCAGTCGAGCTCCCCGCCCCTCACTGGTCATTGATGTTCAAGGAATTGGTGTTGCAGGAAAGCTGGAGGTGTTCAGGGTTCAGAGCCCTGTCACCCCCGCCCCACAACTCCCACACACCCTCCTGCAGCCTGCTCCTGGCTGAAAGGCTGCAGACACTCAGGCTCTGGTTGCCCCCACCTCCTCCCAGCGGGGAAAGCAGATGGGAACCTTGTCAGTGACTGCCCACTTGGTCTCCCTCCCTGTGGCCGGGACGACACTGCCCCTGCCCCCCGTGCCTCCAAGGAGGTGCCGTGCTCACTGGGGGAGCCATACTTGTGTGAGGCAGCCAGCAGACCTCAGGCATCACCTCCATTAGTGTGCCCTCATACTGCAGGATGTTGCATCGCAGCTGAGGGAGAAGGGCCGTGTCAGCCACCAGCCCCCACTGCCCCACGGGCTGAGGTGTGACAGGGACTTGGGAAAAGGAGTCTGTTCATAAAATGCCCTGTGATGACCTAGGACTGAGAATCACTGGCTGGAAAGGAAAGCCCCCCTACCCCCACCCCAGGAAGTGGGTGCAGAATCCCCCCCCAGAAAGGCCTCACACCCGAGGGGCACACACCAGGCTCCTGGCCACCTGCAGCAGCTCCCCCCTGATCGCCGTGATGCCCTGGTAGCCCACAGCCGGCAGATGACCTGGAAGTGAGGGGGCCCACGAAGCTGCAGCCGCCGTTGTAAATGCCCGAGCAGGCCAGGTTCCAAGGCTGGGGACAGACCGCGTCAGTGCTTGGCAGAGTCTCGGGGATTTCAACGCAGCTCCTACGCACTCGTGAAGAGGATGAACTGCTTGCCAAAGTGCATGAGTACGCAGGGCCCTCGGGTGGAGGGATCTGGAGAACCTGTTAGACTCCCCTTACTGGTATATATGATTTCAACCTGAAGACGTGAAAACAAACTTGCTAAGACAGAAGGAACACAAAACCACTTGGTTTTCAACATTTATTAAACTGCTGGTCCTACAAAAGCATTTTGAGGTCCTGCAAGGAGAAATGAAATTATCTTACAGCCTCTTTGCTGCCCCCATGGAACTGCTCCTAGTCTCCTGTGGGAGACATGCAGGACAGACTCTGATGGGGTAGGGGAGCTGCATTCTCAGGGATGCAGGGTGGGCTGGGAGGAAAGGTAATCAGGGTGGCTTCCTGTAAGAGGGGACCTCCAAGCTTGTCTAAGGACAAGGGTACACACTCAGCATGGAGACTCCTAATGCAAGCATTCAGTGCTATGCATTTCCCTCACACACTTCTTTAGCTGCATCCTGCACACTTTGATATATTTGCATTTTAATTTAGTCCAATGTCTTTTTAAAAAATTTCCCTTGAGTCTTCCTCTTACCCAAGGTTCATTTAGAAATGTGTTCATCTGCAAGTGTTTGGAGATTTTCTTGTCATCTTTTTGTTACTGATTTCTAGTTTGAGTTCACTGTGGTCAGATAACACACTGTAATATTTCAATTCTTTTAATTGTTTTGAGGTCTGTTTTAGGATATGGTTTACCTTGGAGAATGCTCATGGTCACTTAAAAAGAACCTGTGCTGCTGTTGTGGGGTGAAGTGTTCTGTACATACCAATAGTGTCCTGTTGGTTGAAGGTGTTCGGCTGACTTTCTGTGCACTCACTCTTTCAATTACTAAGTGAGAGGAAGTCTGACTTCTCCAATTACAATTGTGCACTTGTTCATTTCTCTTTCCACTTACGTCAGTTTTTGCTTCAAGTGTTTTGAAACTCTGTTGTTTGGTGCATCAACATTTAGGATTGCTGTATTTTCTTGTCTGACCTTTTTATCATTATGTAATATCCCCCATCCTTGGTAATAGTCTTTGCTCTAAAATCTACTTTATCTTACATTTACACAGTTACTCCTGCTTCCTTCCTTCCTTCCATCCTTTCTTTCTTTCTTTAGTAGTGGGGAGGTAATTAGATTTATTTATTTGTTTGCTTCTTTATTTAATGGAGGTAATAGGGATTGAACCCAGGCCCTCATGCATGCTAAGCACACACTCTACCACTAAGCTGCACCCTCTCCCCTACTTCTGCTTTCTTTTCAAATCAGAAGGGTTTGTTTAAACATATAAAACTTTTGCAAAGAAGCATGATTTAAAAAAATATGAAAGGAACCCTCCTACACTGTTGGTGGGAATGTAGTTTGGTGCTGCCACTATGGAAAATGGTATGGAGAGTCCTTAAAAAACTGAAAATGAAGTTACTACATGATCCAGCAATCCCATTCCTGGACATATATCTGGAGAAAACTCTAACTTGAAAAGATGCATGCACCCCAGTGTTCATAGCAACATTATTTACAATAGACAAGACATGGAAGCAACTTAAATGTCCATTGATAGATGACTAGATAAAGAAGATGAGAAAAATTTATAAAATGGAATACTAGTCAGCCATAAAAAGAATAAAATAATGCCATTTGCAGCAACATGAATGGACCTAGAGATCATCATTCAAAGTGAAGTCAGAGAAAGACAAATATCAAATGATATCACTTATATGTGGAATCTAAAAAAAAGATACAAATGAACTTATATACAAAACAGAAATAGACTCACAGATGGAAAACAAAGCATGGTTACCCAAGGGGAAGTGGAGAGAGGGCTAAACTGGGAGTTGGGGATTAGCAGATACTAACTACTGTATGTAAAATAGATAAAAAGGCCCTACTGTATGATACAGGGAACTATATTCAATACCTTAGAATAACCTTTAGTAGAAAATAAGCTGAAAAAGAGCAGATAAATATGCATATATGACTGAGTCATTATGCTTCCACCTAAAAATAGCACATTGCAAAATAATTATACATCGACTACAAAAATATAGATTTGCTCATTACTAAATTCTGACCTTGATTAACACATATTGCACCTTAAGAAATTAACCAAGGTTGTAACTGTCAAAGCAACACCAGCGCATGAAGTGAACATGCGCATCTGAGAGGTGGGCAGCGGCCCGCAGCACTGAGCACGTTTGCACAGCAGCGGCATGTTGCTGAGTGGCTGGACTTTGTCCTCACCCTTTCAAGAGTATTGAGTGTTTGTGGGCAGATGGCCAAATTGCTTGCAAGTCAGCTGGATCCTTTCGTGACCTGTCAGGGTGTGCGGCAGTAACTCCCCTAGGGCTGGTACTGAGACAGGCCCTTCTGGCAATTCTCTCGAGTGCCTGGGTGCTCAGTGAGGTTTCCCCCTTCTTGTGGGCAAGGCCCAGCGAGCTCTGGGAACTAGTCCATCTACAGCAGCCCCTCCTCTCCTAGTCACGGAGTTTAATATTCAAGCAAAGACTAAAAAGGGCCCCTAGTTTTGTCTCAGGAGCTGTTTCTCTGTGTACCTCTCTCCTCTCCCATACTCTGCCTTGAAAATTCCAGCTGTTTTGGCTTCCTCAACTTCCAATCTGTCTCATCCACTGAGCAAGATGTCCGAAGTGCTTCCAGGCAGAAAGCCAGGGAAGTCAGAGTTCACACCCCTCGTTTCCTTTCCCTCAGGGGAACATCCAGTGAAAACAGTTGCTTCATAAATTGTGTCCACAGTCCCACTTGTTTAAGGCTAAAGAGTAAATGCAAACTGTTACTCCAGTATCCTAAACAACGTTTATTTTTAAAATTGGGGGGGCGGTAATTAGGTTTGTTTGTTTGTTTGTTTATTTATTTATTTATTTAATGGAGGTCCTGGGATGAACCCAGGACCTCGGGCATGCTAAGCACACACTCTACCACAGAGCTATACCCTCTCCCCAAACAACTGTTATACACCATATTTTGACCGTATGTATTTCTCAATCTAAAGACCAAAATAATGGAAACAAATACTGAATTCCGGTTAGTAGTTTGTGTTTTGCAGTGGGTAAGGTCAGTATTTCTGAAGCTACTTTCTGCACAGCCTAGAACTGAGCAAATGAGGGAATACACTAAGAATGATGAAACAAGAATCCTCAGTGCAGAAGGAAGTTACAGAAATGGAACTGAAGCCTGCAGTGCTGAATGGAAACTGATGGCCACAGTGTGAATACATGGCTTTAATAGACAGACAGCGGGATGGAAGGAGACCCACGTAAACATTAGGGGTTTAGCTGTGTTCCCCCAAAACAGAACTTGTAGCCCTAATCACCAGTCTCTCAGAATGCGCTCATTCAGACACATGGTTGTTGCAGATGTAATTAGTCAAGATGAAGCCATTCTGGAGCAGAGTGCACCCTTAATCCAATATAACAGGGCTGATGTCCTCACAGGAAGAGGACAGAGACACAGAAGGAAATCACCACACACTGACAGAGACAGAGACAGAGACAGAGACGGACTGTAGGGATTTGGTTGCAGGCCGGGGACCACTGGCCACACCACAAGTGGGAAGTCCAGACAAGTCCTTCCCCAGAGTCCCAGAGGGACCAGAGGCAAGGACACACCTAACACCCAGGCTTGGCTTAGTTTTAAAATATTCTCCATTAAAAGGAGTCCTGGTGAATCACAGATTTCAAGGATAAGGTAGGAGAATTCCAAGATGAACCTGGAAGCCCCTGTGGTGAAGAAGGCAGGGCAGGGTTGCAGAGCTCTGGGGACAGCCCAGAAGACATGGAGATGAGGCTGGAGGAGATCCCACTGGCCAAAACATGGCCGACTCAAGCCACAGAATCAAGTCCTGCCAGTAACAGATCATAACCCTGCGTTAGGATCCCTGAGACCTCACTCAAAATAAATAAACAAATAAATGAGCACTAACAAGCACACACAGCAGAATGCCAACTACTACCTGTAGATGGAATGAAAAAGCTCCCACATCACCACTGTTCAACTGCCGTAGTGAGAACAGCTTTGGGTCAGAATCATCAACAGATTCTAAAATCAGTGGGTCAAGTTTTAACAAGGAGCAGGTTATTTAAAGTCTCAAATTATCTCCTTATAAATTACTTAAAAAATTCAAACAGGAAAATGGTACCATGCCAGCAGAGAAACTTGGCAGCCACCACCCTGAGCACAGCCAGTGGTGGGACAGCCTCGTGGTGCACCACACCCTACTCAGGGCACACCCGCCTTCGGTGCTGTTCCAGCCAGAGGACCGACTCTGAGCCCAACTGCTGGCTTACTGCCAAGGCTACAGTATTGTCACAGTGAGATGCTGTGCAGGTTAAACTGAAGTCACAGACCACCTAAGCGCCCTCCCAGAGTCACCAGGCACAACTCATGCATCAGAAATAAGCAGCAAAACAAGCGGACACGCCAGACAACAAAGGCAGTCCTGGGCTCCTGCAAGCTCCCGGGAAACCCTGAGGTGGGAATTAAAACACCGGGCGCACACTGCGGTTCTCACCCTGGACACACAAAATGCCTTTTCCCGGTAATGAATCATTAAGGGTTCCAACAGAAGACCTAAAAATACAGAATGGCTCTTGCTGGCACTGATGGGAGAGGCCCCCAGAGCTGCTCTGGTGTGTGCCTGCCTGAACTGCACCCCAGTTTTCTGGGCCCAAGGAGGCCGAAGTCACATCACACTGGTCCCAGCCAGCACACGTGCCAAGGTTGCAGCTCTGACACACATGACACTGGGTTCCCGAGCAATCATATGGCCTCCAGGCACCTGGGCTTTGGGCAGGCTCTGCAGACCCACCCGTGGGCTCCCAGGGAAGCATCAGGCGAAGGCAGCTTTCTGCTCACCGACATGATGTAGACCTCATGCTGGGCAGGCTAAGGGAACTGAGGGTAGAGGTCCTGACCTGAGTTCTGGCCACCTCAGCTCTGATATCGGGGGTCCTGCCACCAGCAGGACAGGCGGCCCTGGACAGCGGGGCTGTTCCCTAGCATCAGCCACAGTTGGGATGAGGGCACAACTCAGAGGGCGGAGCCTCAGAATCTCTTTCCCTGACTCCAGACTCCTCACCCAGCTTCCATCCAGATGCCCGAAGCATCCTTCAGAAAACACAGTGATTCAGCAGAAAGGTTTACAGCGTGTGCTGAATGTTCCTCCTCACGTCACTTTCACCTGCCCCACCACCACCCAGCCGCCCTGAAGTCCTTCCACGGCTCCTGGTGTTTCTGAGGCCTCGGCCCATCTTAAATATTGTCACCAAGATGACCGGGAGAGATGGGCGATGTGTGCGCTCAGTGCAGTGGCCACAAAGTAGGCCCAGGGGACATTTCAACTGTTCCTTTTGCAAGATCTCTGGTAATCCCTTAAAAGGGAGACAAATGCTTGGCAATCAAAAATGCAATCCAAAGTTAACACCCCAAAAATCACAGCTCCTGTGTCACCTGATTCTGCTCCCCATCCCCTGCCCCCACTGTAACATACTTTCTGGACTTGCCAACACTGGGGTTCTGTTGCATTTCACCTTTGGAGTTGCCAGTTCTAAGCACTGGACAAAAATCATTTCAGGGACATAATAGAAATTCAATGCAAAGGTTCCAAATGGACTAACCAAAGCAAAGAACATCTTGCAAACATTGGCCATGACTTCAACAGATTTTCAGAAGCATAACAAGCATGTATATACCCTTGCTAACATGGCGTGCTCTCCTTTGAGATCACATGGGGAAAAATGTGTATTTAACAGTATGCCTATTAACAACTATTTCCGCAAAATAAAAAAGTACACTGTCTTTGACCATAACAAAAACTCTAGAAGACATTTTTACAATGGAAATCATTAGGAATTTAATTATTTCCATGTATATATATATATATATATATATATATATTCTAGCTTTTCTACAATTATGGGGAATTACTTGCATAATAAAAATATTTTTTCAGTTAATACTAACTCTATAACAACTTTAAAAACACCTGTTTCAATAAAGTGGGCACTCAGAAGGGAGCTGACAGGGCTGAGTGGTCTCTCAAGTTTGCTTCCAGTGGCTTACACCCAGCCAGGCATGGGGACACCTGATCCAAGGAGGCTCCTCCACCTGTGGCTCCTGTGGCCATGGCCACATGTCCCCTCTGCTGCCCGGGGCTGGGCCAATGGCTCTGATGCACAGATCCACACACCAGGAACAGGCCTGCCTCCCCACAAGGAAAGCAACGCTGGGTCCCAGACAGATGAGGGCAACAACATGCATGATCAGGCTGCAGGAGGGCCTCCCTTCTGCCCTCAGGGTCAAAGCTCAGCCCCTCTGGATCAAGACACAAAAATCTAGGCCTACATATCAGCCATGATTAAGCCAGCACGTGGTGGGATGTTCATATGAAGTAATGAAGCAAAGTAAAAGTCAAAGACACTTATTTTTAAGCAGTGGTGATGACACTCACACAGATGCTCACATACACGCACACACTGTCTCTTACACATCCACCATCACTCATATTCCCCCACTGCTCTCACTAGTACTCACACAGTCTTACATACACGCACACTCCTGCATGTGCTGACACAGAACAGGGTGCAGAGAGGATGAGCCTCAGGCAGGAGGATGCCCAGAATGCAGGGGCCACCCCAGGGCCACCCCAGGACTTGGGCTGCTTCACAAGGTGGGACTGCACAACCCTGCAGCCAGCAGCCATGCCACCCACCCAGTGGGTCACTTTGTGCTGCTCAATAAAGTGAAATGATAGGTGGGTGGGAGGCTGGCTGACCAGTTGATCCTCATGTTCCCCAAAACCTCAGAGTAGAGCCAAAGAAAAGAGAGGCATCCAGCACGTTCCAACGTCTGCAGACTTCAAAGTGTGCTGGCAGTGCCGACCCGGCAGCTGCCGTCCACGTGCAGCACGGGGTTCACCCCGAGCCTCAGGGGTTGCTCCAGATGGGAGCCTCGGCCCTGCCGCCTGGTCCGCACGAGCCACGACCACGCCACACTCCCACGGGCTGGCCCACGGCTGCCCCTGCACACACGGGGGACCAGGAGGGCCTGAGCACCTTGGATGCAGGAAATGATGGGGCACAGGGGGGCAGGGTGGAGGCCCTGAGACCACCCTGCTAGATGCCCGCTGGCGGGGTGCCCAGCACCACCCTGCGGCGGCGCGCTCAAGGGCTGGCGGGGCCGCTGCGGCGGCCGGCGGGCAGGAAGCCGGGGCCGGGTTCCCGGAGGGTGCAGGGGAGGCCCTCCCGCAGGCGCCGCACGGTGGGGCCGGCCTTCCGGAGCACGGAGTCGAAGCTGTCCAGTCAGGCATCTGCTCAGCAGCGTGTGGGTCACGCGATTGATTTCCAGGAGGCCATCCAGCTCCTACAGAACCAGAGATGGGGTGTGAGGACAGAACCGGGCCTGGCACAGCGGCCTCCATCCCCTACACAGGCAGTGATGGTGGGAGCAGGGTGGGCAGGGCAGGGTGTGGGTGGTGAGGGGCTGCACCGTGGGGCCCGAGGTCTAGGCCAGGAGCACACGGGGGCCTGGCTGGGGACACGCACTTGCTGCCCACACCCCAGTTCAGCCCGTCCTCTCCACTGCTCCTGCAATGCCCTCCTTTTCATGATTGCCCCCTCAGGGCCACTGTCCTTTCTCCAGTGTGGTCACCTCCCCATTGTCCACTGCTGGCCTCCAACACCCTCACAGGGCAGAGAGCACTGGGATGTGTCCACAGCCACCCGCTGGCAGGCTGAATGTCAGGTGTTGGCCTGAGTCGGCATCCCTATATTCCAAAGCACAGCCTCACCACAGAGAGGCCAGCACATTCAGAGCCAGCCTCCCAGGCTGTTACACTGACTGTCCACAAACCTGCCCAGATCTGCACTAGCCACCACGCAGCAACCCGTCACATACAGCAACGGGGATATGGCTGGTCCAAACTGAGGTGCACCGTGCATGAGACACACAAGATTTCAGAAACCAAATGTGAAAACAAAGAATGTAAGCCACCGACGACAGTGTTCTTTTATAATGATTGTGTGTTGAACTGTTCATTTGGGGGCATAGTGGGTTAAATAAAATACATTATTAAAATTAATGTCCCCTATTTCTTTTTCCTTTTCTAATGTGATGTTTAAAACAATCTCCACAGCCATATTCTACTTGTACTGGGCGGCATGGGTCTCGGTCAAATCCTCAACCAGTGGTTTTCATCTGAATCATGTAGGACCAAGGCCAGGGAAGATACTGTGGCCCAGACCAAGCCAGTCTGCAGGAAGGGCCCCTGGGGGCCTCCGATCCCGGACAGCCGCAGGATCCTGAGGAAGCGCTGGAGGGCTCCCTCACCCCTGCCCCACAGAGATGCCCTCTGCTCTGAGGGTGCCCCAAGGGGACACCCGCACCCCAGAAGCTGCTTCTCAGGAACAAACAGTCTTCCTGGAGTCCTTGCCTGCATACTTTACTCTTGGAAGATTGAAATGGCACAGACTCCTTAATTTGCACTTCCTTCCCTGCTGCCGATCAGATTTTCTGTCCTTGATCACACTGCTCAGACACCCAGGGGACTTTCCTTCTTTAAAGTCCAACACTTTCACTACAATAGTTCTTGGTATTGGCCACCTTGGGTCAGTTCTCCCAGGCATGTGATTTGAAAAGTGCACTCCATTTTTCATTTCATCAAAGTTAATTCTTGAGATAACATTTTTAATTTTTGTTCCGTCTTGTTCCTTTGATTTTCATCCTCAGGGATGTCTATGTGTGTTGGATCTTCACTGACCATCTTCTACGTGATTTTCTCTCAATCCTTTTTGTCTCTCCTTTTCTTTCTTTCTATCTTTTTTTCTTTCTATCTTTTTTTCTTTCTTTCTTTCTTTCTTTTTTCTTTCTTTCTTTCTTTCTTTCTTTCTTTCTTTCTTTCTTTCTTTCTTTCTTTTTTCTTTCTTTCTTTCTTTCTTTCTTTCTTTCTTTCTTTCTTTTTTCTTTCTTTCTTTCTTTCTTTCTTTCTTTCTTTCTTTCTTTCTTTCTTTTTTCTTTCTTTCTTTCTTTCTTTCTTTCTTTCTTTCTTTCTTTCTTTCTTTCTTTCTTTCTTGAGGTATAGTCAATTTACAATGTTGTGTCAATTTCTGGTGCACAGCACAATTCCTCAGTCATATATGTACATACACATATACTCATTTTCATATTCTCTTTCACCATGAGCTACTAACAGATATTGAATATATTTCCTTGTGCCATACAGTATAAACTTGTTTATCTGTTTTATATACACCAGTCAGAATCTGCAAATCTCAAACTCCCAGTTTCTCCCTTCCCACCTCCCTCTCCACTGGCAACCACAAGTCTGTATTCTATGTCTGTGAGTCTGTTTCTATTTTATATATAAGTTCATTTGTGTTTTTTTTTTTTTATGGATCCACATATGGGTGATATCATATGGTATTTTTCTTTCTCTTTCTGGCTAACTTGACTAGAATGACATTCTCCAGGTCCATCCATGTTGCTGCAAATTATTTTATCATTTTTAATGGATGAGTAGTATTTCATTGTATAAATATTTCACAACTTCTATATCCAGTCATCTGTTGATGGACATTTAGGCTGTTTCCATGTCTTGGTGAATGTAAATAATGCTGTTATGAACACTGGGGTGCAGGTGTCTTTTTGAAGTAGGGTTACCTCTGGATGTATGCCCAGGAGTGGAATTACTGAGTCATATGGTAAGTCTATTTTTAGTCTTTTGAGGAGTCTGCATACTCTTTTCCACAATGGCTGCACCAAACTACAGTCCCACCAGCAGCGTAGGGGGGTTCCCTTTTCTCCACAGCCTCTCCAGCATTTATTGTTGGTGGACTTTTGAATGATGGTCATTCTGGCTGGTGTGAGGTGATACCTCATTGTAGTTTTGATTTGCATTTCCCTGATAATTAGTGATATTGAGCATTTTTTCATGTGCCTATTGGTCATTTGTATGTGTTCATAGAAGAATTGCTTGTTTTGGTCTTCTGCCCATTTTTGGCTGTATATAATCATGATCCCATGGCTCCAGAAAAGCAGGTAAAACACAAAATAATCAGCCCCTCAAGCTGTGACTTGAGGGAAAAAAAATACACTGGTCTCAGGGACAAGGAAAAAAAGAAGTAACCCACATTATATCACAGAAAAAACAACAACAGGACAGAGAAGAGCAACATAACCATGAACATGACATTGTCCAAACATATGAGAGCAACAAAACAAAACAAACAAACAAAAAGACAAGACAACCCAATTGAGGAGGAAACAATCCCAGACAAAGTGCTAATTTTCTTCAGTACAGAAGCTCTGTGGTTCTGCAGCAGGAAAAGGACCTGAATTTTTGGATATGTATTTTGAAGAATTTAGCAGTAAAGTGCCATGCATAATTTTCATTGAAGTGATTCATGACAGGACAGAAATGAAAAAGGACACAAATTAATATCACTTTCCACTTCTGGCTATAATGGAGGAAAAGGGACTCACTTTAACCTACCACCATAAATAATTAGAAAACTAGAAAAACTATATGGGAGGAAAAAGAAATGAGGTTAAGAGCTACAACTGGCCCGATGTACTACCTAAGAGCAGTTTCTGGGTCCATGTGAGGGTGAAAGAACCCAGACAGAGGCTGCTGCTCTCACCAAATTGAGGAGCCAGATACCTGAGTCCAGAGAGGGCAGGCATTTAGGATTTGTGGGTCAGGGTATGAACGAAGAGGAAGCCACACAGAAAGGAAGCCCAGAGAGACTCAGAGGGATCCCCTTACATGTCTGGCTGAGCACAAATCTGATCATGTGAGCGAATCAACTATCCCAGGTCAGAAAATAAACCACAGAGAAAGTAAGCAGAGGATTCTTCAAATCTTATACAGAGGTCAGAAGTGTTCATACTCCCACCAGCCAGAGAAGACAGACCTGTAATACATGGAGCACTGGGTAAAGTCTTCAGAAAACCATCACCTTATTCATGGGGTAAAATTAGCCATGAACTAAAGCTTGTTCTGGACTTACCCTAACAAACTCTAAAGGCCATCTTCCAAAGGATTTGACTCATTCCAAGTAGTTTAATTTCTAACCCCTCCAAAAAATATGACAGTGTTTAAAGAAGAGACAAAATCAAACACAGAAAAACAGTAAAATCAATAATGATCTGCAACCAATCAGAAATTACTATGCATGTGACGAATCAGGAAAATATTTTTTCTCCAATTTCTAGAGGGAAAAAAAGCAGACATTAGAAACAAATTATAGAGATGATGGACTCCGTATACAAACAAGTTAAAAGTTATTATAAACATGTTATAAGAACATTATAAAAACATACAGGTAAACAAACATGATGGGGGAAAAGTGAAAGATAAAATTCCGTCTATAGATCCAAGAAACTCAACAAATCCTAAGCAGGATAAATATAAAAGAAAACCACTCAGAGGCAAGTCATGGGCAAACGGCTGAAATCTAGGGGCGAAAAACCTTAAAATCAGCTGTGGGCGGGTTAGGACCAAAGGAGCTAGAGAAAAAGACATTACACACAGAGGAACAAAGGTGTCAAAGACAGCATGACTCGACATAAGTCACAAGGTAGTTTAGCAACATGTTTAAAGTACAAGGAAAAAAATCTCAACCTAAGAATCTATACCCAGTGAAAATATCTTTCACAAATGAAGATGAAAGAAAAAAAAGTAAAACGAACCGTTTCAGACATCAAAGCTGACAATTCATCACCAGTAGCCCTGCTTGAGGAAATGTTAAAAGTTTTTCAGGCAGAAGGAATAATCCAGCTGGAAATCTGTGTTGACACAAAGAATAGTGCCAGAAATAATGAATATATGAGAAAATTTAAAAATTTCTTTTCTCATTTTTAAAATCTCTTTCAGAGTTAAGTGACTGTACTTAAAAAGACAGTACGTAATGTGGCATTTATGATGCACATACAATTAAAATGTATGACGACACAGTGTGATGGAGGGGAGGAGAAACAGAAGCATACCACACATCAAGGGGCATTTTACCTGAAGGTATACACTGGTAACTTACAAATGTACGCTGTACATCCAGGCACAGCTTCTAAAAATATATAGTAAATAGGTATATTAAATAAACCAAGAGAAGAGATAAAATGCGATTATTTTTAATGCAAATTAATCTCAAAGGATGTAGGAAATGAGATGTAACAAAAGACTATGAACAGAGGAACTAACAGAAAAATAGTAGGATGGTAGTTTTAAACTCAATCATGTAAATAATTACATTTAAAGTAAATGATCTGAACATATTAATTAAATGACAGAAAGTAATTTTCTTATTTTTCAAAAAAGAAAATTTAAACATGTGCTGTCTAAAAGGCACTTTAAACACACACAAAAAGATGAGTCAAAGGAAAAGGGTTGGGGAAGTTACACCATACAAACACTAACCCAAAACTAGCCCAGAGGGGCTGCAGTGTTATCAAAGTGAATTCAAAACAACCAACTCCACCCCCCAAATCTGAGGGATAAAGACAGACATTTGATAACGCATCCAAAGGCTGTAACAGTCCTAAGTGTGTATCAAATAACAGAGCTTCAAATTACATGAAGAAAAAGCTGACAGAAATTCAAGTAGACAAATCTGTAATTATAGTTGGAAATCACAACAGTCCTCACTGAACAAGAGAACAAAAAACAAGGATTGAACACTAGTGGTGTCCTGTCAAGTGTCCCCCCATCTTGTGTCACTGGTCACACCCTCTGCCCCACTCGTGATCCAGGCCGCGGTGCTCAGCCCAGCTTCGCTCAGCAACTGCTCTGTGTAACAAAAAGATGTCTGCATTACCCACCTTGAGGCACCCGGGAGAGGAAGGTAAATTTCAGATCTGCTCAGCCTCCCAGGGCTGCGGGAAGGGGGCCCAGATGCCTACCACTCCTTGTCATTCACCATGTTGTTGAATGCTCAGCATCAGTGGCCAGTTATTAGTGTTCTCCCAGGCTCCTGTCTCACACCTAGTACTTAGTAGATGTTCACATGCTTTCCCTAGGGCAGCCTTAACAAGTTACAACCAACTAGGGGGCTTAAAACAGCACAAATTCATTTCTTTCATAGTCCTGAACCCAGAATCCAGCAGCGTGGGGTCATCGGAGTCACATCACTTCTGGAGGCTCGGGGAGAATCACTCCGTGATGTGGAGGGTAACCCTTATCCACCTGTCTTCCTGGCCTCTCTTCCCCATGTGTCTGTGCATCAGTCTCTGTTCTCTTATAAAGACACCAGTGGTTGAATTAAGGGCCCACCCTAGCCCAGTATGGCCTCATTTTAACTTACATCCTAATTATATCTGCAAAGACTGTCTTTTTAAATACGATGTGACTCTTGGGAGAACACTGTTCAACCCAGGACAGTGATGGATAAACATGAGAACCGCTGGGTTCCCTGATGTCACCTCCACACATCCTGCTGCTGATTTGAAGACTCGGGTCAAGCTCACCCATGAATGTCCACACGCCTGTTCACCCAACTTCCCCAAAGCATGAAATTAGACAGTAAGACATATTCTTCTGGATTAAGACACTGAGAGCTGACGAAATGCAAACATTCTTAACTCTTTAGTTTGACTGAAAGGTGAGACATTTTCATTGAGATAGTAACTGAGGCAAGCCTCAGTTGAAAGGAAATGTTCACTAAGAAGGAAGCACTGGGAGAGGGTGGGAGGAGCTTCGACTCCAGGGAAAAGGAGAGGAAGGGAAATATAGTGAAGCCCAAAGAAAAACATCACCAGCTTTAGAGTTTTGCTTAAGGTGGACCCATTGAGAGGAGTTCATAAAGTTACACAGAGAGAAGACGGGTCAGAGGTCCAGCAGCCACACTTAGGTTCTCGGAGGGCCCGGAAGACCTGCCACTCCCCACGCCGGCACACTTTCCCGGTGAGCCAGAGCATCTGTTCACTCAGCGGGCGCTGTTCAACACTCCCGTGGGCGCCGCCCCCCACTTGTCATGCGGAAGCTGCGGGGCCCTGACGGGATGATGACGGCAGTGGGGCTTGGAGGTGCCGACACCATGCTGGACACAGGACTCAGTAATTCCCTCATTTACTCTAACCCTCACAACCCCTTTATGACGTTGATTCTTTACTGTTTCCCTGTTTGACAGATAAGGAAGCTGAGGTTGGAAGAGGAGTGACTTTTCAAATACTAATTACTGGTGATGGAGGTGGGGCCCAGGTCATCCATCTCCAAAGCATAAAGACCTTAACACACAGAGGATCCAAGAAAATGGACATAGACTCTGATGGGCGACGCTTTTCCACTTGGTTTTTTCTTCATCTTGTTTACCAAGGTGTTTTCACTTTCTTACTTGAAATGTTAAGACTACCTTGACCTCCTTGCAAATTATCAGCTGGATAGAAGGTCAGATGCCAGATGGTCCCAAGGTCCCTCTGACCCTATGACATTGTGAACTGCTATAAATAACAGCCAGATACCCTTCAAGCTTCCGCTTCAAAAGGATAAGCCTGCACGTTATGTTCAGTCACTGACTCCCAACAGCATAGGCTGCCATCTCCCAGCTGACCCCCCCTTTGGTGGATATGTAGAAAAATGATGTAAGCCAAATCAGAGCTTGGGCTCCAATGACATACCTTATATGGATGGTATTTACGTACTTTACATGCTTTTTAGTAAACTCATGAGTGTCCCGTTTCCTAAACTCCAGGTAGTAGAAATGAAAACTTGCAACATAATGGAAAACTTTGGAACTGAAAGTTGACTCACACTCCCCCTCCTACATAAAACTCTGCTCTGCTCTGCAGACGGTGAGGAAAACTGATGATGCAATAAGTGTAGTTCCGTCCCTAAAATCACTTGTGACTTCATCGATGAGATAATATACAGAGAAGAAATCAAAAAGCCAGCATTAATACGTTAGTGCTTTGATAAGCTCTGTGGGGATTGTCTCAGGCTGAGCTCCCCCAGAAGCAGATCCTAAGACAAAGACGTGTGTGCAAGCCTGTTTAGGGTATGTTGTTAGGAAGTTCCTGGGGGAAGGAAAAGTAAAAAGTGGAAAATGCTATTTCAAGTGAAATGAAAAGAATTCACCAGCCCCTGCTTAAACCATGTGGGCAGGCACAAAACGCCACCTTTCCTATGGTTTCACTCATAGGGAACACCCAGGAGAGGTAAAGACCCCTAGAGAGGAAGAGGACTCAGGGTTGTCAGGGGCTGGGGGAGGAAGGAAGGGGAGTGATCGCTTTGGGTCCAGGGTTTTATTTTGAGGAAAGAAATAGAATAAAAATAGATGGTAGTGATGGTCGCACAGCATGTGAATGCAATTAATGCTCCTGAATTGCACAATTAAAAAGGGAAAAAAATCTATATTTTATTAAAGGAAATGGAAAATGGAAAAATAAAGGATGCCATAAATGATGTGAAACAAACAAACTAAACTAAAGAAGAACAAAACAAAAACAACTTCAGGGGTAGGAAAGTCAAGTTCGGGTGGGGGAGGGGATTCATGGTGGGATTTTGGAGAAGAAGGTGTAGGTGGGGGCAGAGGGGGCTCAGCCCTAGGGGATGATGATGCCTGAACTGGTTCTCCACTGCCCAGCGGTCCAGGTGCAGGTGCAGGAGCTGCAGGATCTTCAGAAGCAGCAGGATCTTGAAGTTCAGCAGGAGCAGCAGGAGGGAGCTCGTGGTCTCCTGCTGGATACTGGTGGTCCTGCTTTTGGTCTCTGGCATCTTCCCCTGCCCCCGCCTGCTCTGGACCTGTAACTGTTGGACGTGGAGAGAGCTTTAAGTCTAGTGGAAGTGCTCATGCTGTGAGAGAGGAAAAATGTACCCACGTGCCTCTTTCCATGTGACTTTTCAAGGACAGAAATCTTCCCAGAGCTTTGCAGACAGCTCCCACCCAGCAAGTGCCCACAGGATGTTTTCTGTGACTGAATTCTTCCAGACAGGTGGTCTGAGGACAGTCTTTGCTCTGGTCTCAACAGCAGCCTTTGGGGACTCCTCCCTATGTGGCCCAGCCCTCGGACCTCCCTCACCTACACACATGCACCAGCCCCGCCCTTCTAACCTTTGGGCTCTGCTTTGGGGGGCTCCTGGTCCTCTACCTGACTCCCCGGGAGGTGGGCACGGTGCTCCAGGTCAGAGCCGGGGGTGCTGAGCTGCCCCTCAGCCCCAGGCAAGGTCCTGGGGAGAGACCTGGGTGGTGTCTGGGCAGGAGGCCGTGGTGGTGTGGAGCCCTCTGTATCCAGACTCATCCAGAGCCTGCGCTGGCCCTCCAAAGTGTGGCACACCAGCCCCTCACTCGGGGAGGTGGCATGGGTGTCCTGGTTCCCTGGATCCTGAGGTGTCTGGCTCTGCAAAGACAGTGACTGGCAGCCGGCCCAGCCCGGAGGTCTCAGAGCTCTGCCCGGCCAGGGCCACTCCTGCTTCTGCCCTACTCGACCCTCTACTGCTAGATCAGACTGGGTCCTTGGTCAACTGATTCACCCGGGAGGCAAGAGACACACCCAGAGGGCATGGGCACCACCTCGGGCAGCAGGGCCCTACCCTGGCTCTCCACAATCCTGCCTGCCAGCTTGGACCCGGGTTGTGGATGTGACCAGCCCCCCAGGGCTCTGACCCTTCCTCAGCCTGCTCTTTCTTGAGGCAGGACCCCCCCCAACATGACTGCCCCACCTCCACCAGTCAGGAAGGGGCTGTGGGGCTACCCGGGTGGGATCTGAGTGGTGGCCTGGCCTGGGCTGGCCTGCTCTGGGCCTCCCTGTGTTACCTTTCGTCCCTCTGGCCAAAAGGCCAGAGGCCCCTGAGGTGAGACCTGAACCACTGTCTGCACTGTTGACAAAGGCCGTCACTGCGGGCTCTCCGAGGGCCGCTACCTCAGGATCTCGGGGTGCAGCAGAACATGTCTTGAGTTGAGCTGAATTGACCAACCAAGTGAGCTAAGGGGGCTTCTCTACAGAGCTGGTGCCTGGTGATCTAGGTTCCAAGTTCTGTTGGGTTCTATTGCCAGGGAAGTGAGGTGACTTCCTGGGGTCCCCTTCCCCAAGCTTCCTCCTTACACAGAGCTCCCCAAGGGCCTATCTGAGCCGCAGATGGCTCACTTCCCACCCCATGCCATGTCTACACACAGTGACACCAACTCGGCCCTCCTTATAGTGCTGGGGAGGCCTGGATGCAGCCAGGCCCGCAGCTCTCAGGACCGAGCTGGGTTCAGACCTGGCTCCCCCACTAGCAGTGCTGTCACCCTGGACAAGCCACCTGCCTCTCAGGGTCTCTCCAGTTCCCCCATCAGCCCAGTGGGCATCATTCTGGCCCCTGCTTCCTGGGGGAGCCATCTTGTCTCTAGACCCATAAACACCTACCGCACCTGTCAGCCCTGTGGCCTGGCTTCACAGGGAGCTCATGCACAGACTAAGCAAAGGAAAGGCCCCACAGAGGGCTGGTGGAGCACAGGGCACACCCCACACAGGCCGGGGTCTGCCCTGTGCTCTGGGGAAAGTCACCCTCCTTGCCGCCTGCTTCCCAGCTCCCTGTTGGCGGGTTGAAATTAAACACAACTCTGACATCATCCGTTCCAGCATGCAACCTCCTAGGTCATTCTGTCGTGTCAGATTCAGGCCCAGTGTCCCATCTCGGCCTCTGGGGTGGGCTGCCCCACAGTGGCTCCCTTCTTTTTTACCTTCTGGTCACACATCCTTGTGTGATTCCAACACACTCCTCTGCAGGGTGGTGGACACTGGGACCAGGTTCTGACATGTAGACTGACTTGTGAAAATGTGTGTGACTTCCACTCATTCCCATCTCCAGTGTTCATTCTCTCTCTTTCAGTGCCTCTCTGTCTGTCTTCTGTCTCTCTTTGTCTCTCTGTGTTTCAGTCTGCTTGTCTCTTTCCTCTATGAATGTGTGTATATATTTATGTGTATATGTGTGTATTTATGTGTGTGTATTTTTAGAACCCAGGGCAGGTCACTGCTGAAAATGCCTTGATGACATACTGATTGTTTTAAATTCATGTTACTGAAGAAAAAACATCTTTGAAAGTTGTGCAAGCACTTTGATGGGGTCAGCTCTAAGGATCAGCACTGCTGGGGAAGGGATGCACCTGTGGCCATTTGATGACTCCTGTACCCTGTTCCCCCAGAGAGGAGTGTCTGTTCACTCTTCCCTCTAGGGGATGTGCTGGGGCCTCTGCCTCCTCACGTTGTCACCAGGGCTGGTTGTCACCAGGCTAAAGCCCTGCCAGTGTGATGGTGACCAGCATTGCCTCGCAGGGGGTCCGTGTGCATGTGTCCTCACCTGAGAGTCGAGCATCTCTAACACACACTGGCCACCTGCACTGCCTCTCATTGGAACTGCTTGTGTGTGTTCTGTTTCTTTTCAGAACACTGGGTTTTGAGAGGTTTTTAGACCTCATGTGTGTGAAACCTTTCTCTGACCTCGGGTCATGAACAATGTTTTTTCCAGGTTGTAATTTGTCTTTCCAGCTGTCTTTCTTGGTCTTTGTTTGTTTTTTGGTTTTATTTTGCCACAGGAAGAGCTAAGTATCTCCCTCTGGCTCTGGTTTCACACTTAGAACAGCAGTGCCTACCCCAAAATTATGCACATAGTTACTAAAAAGGCTTCATTTAGTATGTCTCATCTATAATCGATCTGGATTTTCCTCTGAAAATACAAAAATGCTAATTCATTTAAAAACAAAAAAATTCACCCGTCCCAGCTTAAGATATGTGGGCAGAAAAAAAAAGCCACCTTTTACTATTTCATTGATAGGGAAACTCCAGAATAGGTAAAGACGGAGAAAGGGGATGAGGGCTTGTCACGGGCTGGGGGAGGGAGGATGTGGGGTGAGCTTTGGATACAAGCTTTTACTTTGAGGAAGGAAATAGTCTGAAACCAGACAGAGGTGCTGATCTCACAGCATTGTGAGTGCACTTAATGCTCCTAAACTGCACAACTTAAAATGGGAAAAGGCTAAACTTAATTCTTGTAGACTTAAACCATAAAAATAGATGATACATAATAGAAAAGAACAAATCTGACTCCATATTAGATCTCTTCCTGTGGCTTTAACCCTGTGCCCTGTTTTCTAGGCTTAGTCTCGTCTGTCTGGTAAACAGGAGAGCCTGTTCTCAAGGCTCTGATCTTTAAGCAGATTAACACTTTTGCACTGATACAAAGACAGCAAGTTGCCGAATAGAAAGTAGCTTGTTTTGTTAGAGGTTTTACACGGGGCACCATGACTTGACCCATGTGGACAGCTGTAGACCAAGAACATGGCCTACTAATGTCCTGGAGAACCATCTTCCCCAAGTCAGACTTTAGTCTCCTTTTCTACTAAAAAGGGGAGGGGCTGTGGTTGGTTGTTGCAAACTTCTTAGTGCAGGAATTCTTTGTTTTTGGAATCCTTTGCAGCTGTCCATGTGGGTCAGGTTATGGTGCCCCTGTAAATCCTCCAACAAAACAAAGGTTATTCCCTATTCTGCAACTTGTTATCTTTATAGGAGTGCAAAAGTGTTCATATCCTTAAAGGTCAGAGCCCTGAGAATAGGCTGTCCTGTATATTTCAGGCTAAAGGCAACATTGTTTTACAAAAGCTGCAGAGCTAGTGAGACTAAGCCTAGAAAACAGGGCACAGGGTAGAAGGAAAAGGAACAGATTTAGTAGTCAGATTTGTTTTTTTCTACTATAGTGCCTTTTGGTGAGAGGTAAGAGGTTGTTTCCAGGTGGGTCCTCCTCTGCCTAGGCTGGGGTTCAGGCAGGAGCCCTGCCAGGTTCACCATGACTGTGGACCTGATCTCCCACAGAGAAAGTAACAATTACCAGTGATTAAAATTACCTGTCAAAGTCCCTTCAATTGCCTGTAAACTATATGGCGGGGCGGAGGCGGACAAGGAACTTCTCATTGGCCCATCAACAGTCTCCCCAATGCAAGGGACCAGTGTCATGACTGGTTCCAAGGTGGCCTGGCTAGTGCAGCTACCTGCTTGGCTCTCCAGCCTTGGGCTCCTAACAAGGACACTTTCAAATCTCCTGTCCCTTTTCCCTCTGCCACGGCGTGAATGAACGTGGTCCCTGCAACCACCTGGGCTGAGCTCAGGCCACACACATAGCCCGATTCACACAGCCCACTGCCTACTGTCCATCTCCAGGCTCAGCTGCACCCTTACCCTCTCACAGGTTCCTGTGCCTCCACTCTCAGGGTCCGGATCACCATCTGGGCCACCCAAGGCCCACAGGCCAGTGGCAGGCAGCCCAGGACCACCCTGACCCCCAGGCTCAGATGAGGCATGGTGTGGGGGTTAGAGTGCCTGAGCTGGAATTGGAACTGCCCCCAGCCTGGCCTGCTGTGCCCTGTAGCCTCAGACTGTGCTGTGCACACTAGGCCAGATCCCCGCTGGTGGCAGTCACCATGGTGACCAGAGCCCAGACTTCCTCGCCCCACTCACGGGGTAAGGGGTGAGGGTGTCAGCTCCAGGTAGGGGTGCACTCTGAGTGAGGGGGATCCCGCAGTTAGGACAGGCTGAGGGGTGAAGGGGACCATATCAGAATGTTGGGGGTCCTGCAGTGAGGCATGAGGAGTATGCTTGGGGTTTGAGGGCCAAAGGTTAGTACTAGCGGGGTGGAGTGTGGGGGTAGGGACCTCCTTGTGACAAGAAGCCCCGTCGTGGGGGTGCAGTCTGAGACTGGGCCTGGCCGGAGGTTGGGGGGCAAGCAAGGGGAGTGGGGCTGGGGTGTGTGGCCTGGCCCAGGGCCGGTGGTGGTCCTGGTTGAGCCAGGACCTGGTCGGTGACGGAGTGGGGTCATTGGGGATGGAGACCCAGCAGGGCGGGCAGAGGGGTGGGCCCGCTCTACTGACCTAGCCCGCCCCGGCCGGCTGGGCCCCACTCACAGAGAACCAGACAGTGGGAGCCCCACCCCGAGCGTCCGCCCTGCAGGCCTGAGGAGGAGGGGTGCAGATGCGCAGATGCCTGACCCCGCCCGGCCTGTGTCGAAGCTGGACGGGAGCCGGGTGCTATTGGACCAGCTCCTGAGGAGGAACGAGGCTTGGGGTCTGGGCCGCTGCTTGCCGTCGCCTCCGCTGCCATCGCTGGGCAGGTAAGGGGGTGCTGGTGGGGGCGTGTAGGTCAGGGAGCTGGCGGGTGAGGCCTGGGCTGCCCAGCTGGGGAGGAGCACAGGGAGGGGTGCATGGGTGAGGCCCAGCCACGCTGACCATTAGGACCCTGAGGCTGGTGTGGGCCGCCACCATAGTTCGTGGTGCCTTCGCCCAGTTAGTAGTCCCTGAACCCCGTTTCTTTGCTGCCGCTTGTACCCGGGTTTGGGTAAGCGGGTGCAGCCCCGGGAGGTGGGAGGGCACTAGAAGGCCCTGGAGCACTACCCTCTGGCCCTCAGATCATGGCTTGCTCGCGGGAGACAGGTGCGGGGCTGTCAGGGGCCAGGGGTGGCAGTACCCTGGCAGCAGCAGGGAGAGGGGTCTGCTCCTGGGAACTGTCAAGTTGCTCCCATCTACCCCACGGCCTGTCCTGGGGGCGGCCTCTAAAGCCCCAGGTTTGCAGGACTCAGGTTACAGGTCAGTCTGCTTTTGGGAGGAAGGCATGGTGCGGTGAGTGTGCGAGGGCGGTGGTAGCGACAGCGGAAAGTGGCAGCAAATCCCCGTGCTTGCACAGGGCAGCCCCAGTCCCACCATCGCCGCCTCCATCCCCTGACAGCACAGCTGCTGCTTTCCAGGAGCAGGCTGACCTGTAAACTGAGTCCCGCGATCCTGGGTTATCAGAGGCCGAGACCAGGACAGGCCGCAGGGGAGTTTGAAACAAATCCATAGACTTGCATGGGCAGACCCCTAAACCCCTGGTTGTTTCTGCTGCCTGTGACCACACCGAGCCCGCCTCCCGGGAGCAGGCTGACCTGGGGACATGCCTGGGACAGTAGAGTCTGCCTCCAGGCCATGCTGTGGGGAAGATGGGGACAAATCGACCAGTTTGCCAAGGGCAGTGCCCCTCTCCCTGCCACAGGCCCAAGTTCATGGGACACTTTTCCAGGTCAGTTGGCTCCGGAAGGCAGGTGCGGTTGCAGTTAGAGGGCGGCGGGGGGAGGGGTGCTGACCCTCCTCCAGGTGGCAAGTGGACTTGCTCCATCTCCCAGGGGCCTGTCCTGGGGGCGGCCTCTGCTGCCCCAGGTTCACAGGAAGCATGTGTTCATGTCAGCCTGCTCCTGGGAGGAGGGTGCAGTTTGGTCAGGAGGCAGTGTCAGCATCAGGAAAGCACTTTAGGAGGACCGGGCTCTAGCCTAGGGTAACTCACTCTCCTTCTTTCTTCTCTTGCTTCCTCAGTTGGTGGCTGTAGTGGCTTTTCCAGTATAGGTTACTACCAGATTTTGAACATAGGTTTCTGTGGTATACAGAAGAATCTTAAAAAAAAACTGTTGTACATTTAGTGCTAATATTTGTAAATCTCAAACTCCCAGATTTATCCCTTCCCACCCCATTTCCCTGGTAACCATAAGATTGTTAACCAAGTCTGTGAACCTGTTTCTGTTCTGTAGATGAGTTCATAGTGTTGTCCTTTTTTTGATTGCACATCTGAGTCATATCATTTGGTATTTTTCTCTTTCTGGCTCACTTCACTAAGAATGATGATCTCTAGGTCCATCCATATTGCTGCAAATAGCACTCTTTTAACCTTTTTAATGGCAGAGTAGTATTCCGTTGTATAAATACACTAGTTCATCTTCATCCAGTCACCTGTTTCTTCATTTAGGTTGCTTCCACGTTTTGGCTATTATATATATAGTGGTGCTATGAATACTGGGGTGCAGGTACCTTTTTGCATTGGAGTTTCCTCTGAATATATACCCAGAAGTGGGATTGCTGGATCATAGTGTAAGTCTATTTTTAGTTTTTTGAGGAAATTCCATACTGTTTTCCATAATGGCTACACCAAACTACATTCCCGCCAGCAGTGTAAGAGTTCCCTTTTCTCCACACCCTCTTCAGCATTTATCATGCATGAACTTTGAAGTGACGGCCATTCTGACTGGTGTTTTGTAGTTTTGATTTCCATTTCTCTGGTAATTAGTGATACTGAGCATTTTTACATGTGCCTATTGGCCATTTGTAGTCTTCATTGCAGAATTGCTTCTTTAGGTCTTCTGCCCATTGTTGGATTGGGTTGCTTGTTTTTTGTTATTAAATTTTATGAACTGTTTATATATTCTGGGAATTAAGTGTTTATCAGTTGAATCATTTACAGATACTGTCTCCCATTCTGTAGGTTGTCGTTTTGTTTTGCTTATGGTTTCCTTTGCTGTGCAGTTTCCTTTGCTATAAGTTTAATTAGCCTTTAAGTTTAACAGCTCATACATCTTAATAACAAAAAACAAACAGCCCAATTCAAACTGGGCAAAGACATAAACAAGCGATTCTCCAGTGAAGACATACAAATGGCCAATAGGCACATGAAAAAATGCTCAGTGTTGCTAATTATCAAGGAAATACAAGTTAAAACTAGATAAGTTATCATCTCACACCAATTAGAATGGCCATCATGCAAAAGTCATTGCATATGTCATTCAAAAATCATAGCACACATCATTAATTATGGGGGCTTTTTCTGCTAGTCACACTCGAGTTTAAATTCCAACCCAGCTACTGGCTGTAAAAAACCAGGGAATTGTGTCCAATGAATACATATCTGTATTTGTCATTTTCCCTCATCAGGGTGGTTTCTCTTTCATATATGAAATGATAAGCATATAATTTACATTGATTTTTATGCATACATTCACATATAATAGCCACAAAATACAAGGCCACTTAAAAAAAATACTCCTTTTTTCTTACCGTAGAATGTGTTCAAACCTTTAGCAGCAGATTCAGCAGTTATAGGGTTAACAGTACAGCTGCCACCCCTCCCTGTCCTGGAGCCTCACAGGGACACTGCGAGGCTGAAGAAAAGATTTTTTCCTCCAGTTTATCTAAAGCTTTTCTTCAGTCCTGGGATTGTTTTAATATATAATTTATTCATTTTTTAATGGAGGTACTGGGGATTGAACCCAGGACCTCATGCGCACCCTGCGCCACTGAGCAACACTCTCCCCGGCCAGGCCTGGAATTGAATAACCTTTACTTCTCCCTCTTGGAGGAGAGAGGGACACAAACTTTAACATTTTTGACCCACCCGGGTCCATCTTTGGGAATGTTAGGGTGCTTTTTCCTCCCACCTGGGGGGAGAAGGGAGACCACGGGGTCACCAGGGGTGCACTTTCCCTCACTGAGGCCAGCAGGCCGACTCCTGGGGTTGCATTTACTGATTTCAAATACATTGGTGCATTCTACTTCTCTCACCTGACAGCTTAGCTTCCGTTTTATACTGTGGATGATTGCGTGGCCACCAGGGACCAGATTCATCGTGTCCCACCCTTCATTCTTCCTTTTACTGAACAAGGCTTTTGCAATACTTGACTGAGTCAGGGCTGTTCTAGAGAATCCCAGCTCTGCCCTCCCTGTTCCTGAGCGCACTCCCAGGTTCAGTGATTCACTAACAAGCCTCACAGGACTCTAGATATGGTCATCCTCAGGGCTGAGATTTAGTATAGTGAAAGAGAAGAAAGGAAAATCAGCAAAGGGAGAAGGCATGTGGGCAACGTCTGGGGGAAACCAGACGGACGTCCTCTCCCAGGGGAGACGCACAGGATGCCCTTCGTCCCCCCAGCAAGGCGCTGTGAGCACGCATGTGAAGTGTCGTCTTTGCGGGCACAGTGGGGAGACTCGGTGCCCTGGGCTTTCAGTGAGGCGGGTCGTGTAGGCACGTCTGCCTGGCGCTCAGGTAAGTTCCAGCCCCTGGAAGGAAGCAGGTTTCAGCAGACACCATGTGGGCTATGCAGACAGTTGAGGCCCAGGGACGCATTCTTGGCAGTTAGGGGATGGTGGGAGCCCTCGCAAAATCCAGGTTATCAGAGGCCACTGGAGGGCAGCCTTGCAAGCAGGTCTTCCCAAGGACAGCAGTCTCGGGCCTGCTCTGTTAGCTTGTCTGTTCCCAGTACCGTAATTAAAGCTGGCTCATGTCTCACTGTTACACAGTGAGGTGGTTATCTTTTTTCTATTGTAATAAAAATACGTGATGCATGTTTTTCTTTTTTTTAAATATTCTATTTGTTCGTTTTTTTTTAAATTTATATATCTACATCTACCTATTGTTTTTTGCAGGGGGTAATTAGGTTTCTTTATTTTAATGGAGGTCCCAGGGCTTGTTGAACCCGTTGCCTCCTGTGTGCTGAGTGTGCCCTCTGCCGCTGAGCTGACCTCCACCTCAGTGCGTGTCTTTCTAACTTTAGAGCATTTTGTTTTTTAAGGAGCAGGTCGTAATCCCTAGAAAGAGAGTAAATGTCTTTTCTGAGTAGCTTTTTTTTATCTTTTACAACTTCTGATACACATTTAGATATTTTGTCCTCCCCTTGCGTTTTCCAAAATTTAATTCTCATCAGCAAATTTTTTCATAGTATTTATTGTACTGATTAAAAACATACACTATGGAGTCTTTAAAGTTACTATCTTCATTAATACTTAATAATTATTTTAAAAATATATTAAGATTAGGAAACTGTGACTCCTGATTGGCTCAGCTGCTGTTTTTGGTGCTCCGATAGGCCCCAGCTGTGATAATGTTGAAGAAGCCGTGAACACGTCTGCCCGAGGATCTCCCGCTACAGTTCTGGGAGAGACTCGGAAGGAAACAGCCCCGGTGCAGCTCCCGGTTTCTGGCCTGGAGCTGACTGCCGTGATGAAGATCGGAACCAGGGTCATGAGAGGCGTGGACTGGAAATGGGGCGATCAGGTGCTTAGAGATTTGACCCAAACACATGAGCTGCATGTTAGTCATATTCTGCACATCCTGGCTGGATGGAACCTGGAGTCAGTCCCTACCTTCTCTCAGGATGTGTGTGACTGACTCATGACAAAGTACCAACTCCGAGGCAGGTGACTAGAGGCTCCAAACAAGGAGGGAGCAGCAGCGGCCTGTCGTGGGGCCCCGATCAGGTCTGTGAGGAGTGGGGACTGTTTTCAGAGAACTCCTGGCATGGGCTCAACTAGGAGTGCAGCCCAAATCGAGACAGTGAGCAGGAGAGAGCGCACCTTATCTGAATAATTGGGTCGAGAAAGCTCTGGCGTGGCCTCTACGAGCTGATGGCCACATGCCTGTCAGCGCCCTGGCTGGGCGGCAGCAGGCGCTGGCTTGGGGGTGCCCACCTTTTGTCTTCTACCCCGAGCTCCTTCCTCCCACGTCTCTACAGGATCACCCCGGGTGGAGGTCAGGGGCCGGGCCCTGCACCACTGCCCTGGCCGCTCGCGCAGGACTGCGTTCAACTTCCTATGATGTGGAGCTGCCTTCTCACATCCTGGTGTTCTCAGCCTCACTCTTAAGCACATGACTCCTGAGAATCGTCTCAGAATCGGTGTCCAGAACAGGCAGCAGCATCCTAAAAACAGCTCTTACTCATAGAAATGGGAGGTGGAGGTTCACTCTAGGGTCAGAGAAAACCTGAAGAATTAGGGGGAATGAGGTGGTGCTGGTGCTTCTTTGAGGTTCTGACCTCGTGAAGCCCCGAGAGGGATCCAGGGGCCAAGGAGCTGGGTGGCAGGACCAGGCTGGAAAGTTTCACATCTGCATTGGCTTAGAGAGGATGCCGACTGAGGTGACACCTTCCCAGCTACCTCTTCGGTAAAGGAGCATGGGCAAGTTAGCCCCGGTGTCAGCTGTGCAGTGATGGTGTGAGCTGCGTGGTGACGGCGTGAGCTGTACGTGTTGTAGCGGGTCTGGAGCCCTCTATGGACACGCAGCCTGTGCCAATGCTGCAGCCACCCTTACAGGCCATATTCATGTGACAGGCCAGCCTGGACCCTCTTAACCAGTCTCTGTTTTGGCTTCCCCAGGACAGACCTTCTCCTGGCCTTGGCTGTGTCATCGGTGAACTTGGAGAGGACCGGTGGATCATGGTCCAGAGGGACACGGGCAACACCAACTCATAGAGGATGGGAAAGGAGGGGAAGTATGACCTGTAGTTGGCGGAGCTGCTGGCCTCCACGCAGCCCTCCACAGAGGACTCAGACACAGAAGATGACTCCGGTGGGTGCCGGAGGGCCTGGCAAGCTGTGGGCACGTGCTGGCCGGCCATCCTTTCATCTGGGAGTGAGAGCATCTCTGTAGACCAGGCTTCCCCGGAAGGTCAGTTTTAAACCGGTCCCCGGTGATTCTGTTGGATTTGATTCCTGTTTTCCTTGGAGACAGTGTGGTGGGAGGGAGAGGGCAGGGCTGTCTGTGTCCTCGCAGCTGGCGGGCTTTCTGGGGGCCCTGAGCCGGTTTCTGAGGTAGTGAGCCAGTGCCTGGAGGAGTGGGTGTTACCCTGCCCCACCAGAGCACAGCTTTTTCCTTCTGTCACCTTACCCACTGAGGTCCCGCTGTCAGGCATGTATTGCCGAGTACTAAGTCAGTACTTTACTACCTGAGGGAAAGTGGAGGTGGGAGTTTAACGTGACCACAAGGTGAAGGAGGTGCAGGGTGTGGGAGGAGGGCTTCAGGACTTTTTCAGACCTTGGGATGTTGAGATCTTGGTGAGACCGTCCAGGAGGCCAGCGATTTTTCTTGGGGCTCCAGTGTCAGCTGTATTCACAGCATGGGCAGGCTTCAGAAATCACTTTTATGGTTAGGAGGGGAAACCCGAGAGGCTGAGCTCATCAGAAAAAATGGTGTGGAAGGTGTCAGAGGCAGTGCTGCGTGCCTGCCCCGTGTGCGTGCCACTCCGCACATCAGATGTACACGGATGACGTCTGCCCTTGGCAGGTTAGGAGTAGTGTGTGTGACGCCACGTGGACCTGCCTGGGTCAGTGCGGGTTATGTTATCATTGCATCTGACAATGTCCTGGTCAAGTGCGCCTCCTTCCAGCTCTCTGCCAGGGGGCTTCACTCAGGAAGTCGGCCTGAGCAGGGCTGGCCAAGTGACAGGAAGGTGGCCTGGACATGTGTGCCCCTAGCTCCATGTCCATGGAGGCAGCCACCTCATCTTCATCCTGCCCACAGCCAGCTCATTAACAACCAGCTTTTGACATTTGATGAGCTGTTTTTCTGAGAAGTGAGTTTTTATAATTGTTTTAGTTCTTCTGAGCTGTATGCTGAGATTGCTTTAAAAAGTATTTAAAAGGCTTTGTTCTTTTGAAGGAGGTAGAGATGGAGCTGAATAGGGTGTTTATTTAGTGGGCCTTGAATTTCATCTTCAAATATAAAGAGCTGCTTCCCTTTCCAAAGCAAGAAAAGAAGAATGTGAAGTCAAATCCCTTAAGTTACATGTGGAGACACTTTCCCATTTATTTGGGAGTGTAGTTTCTAATTTTGATTTTTTTTCAGAAGCTTTAACAAATTGAAGGGAACATTCACCCCACTGCAATGATGCTCACCAGCACTGTTAATTTACTGCAAACTCTGTCTGCTGGAGCCCATGCTGAAGTCATGCAGAGTGAAGCCACCAAGACTCTGCATGGACTGCTGTGCACATTGGCAGAGAGGGCAAGGATGGACAAGACATGCATGCAGGGAGTGCTGTGGGCCACAGAGTCAGAACCGGGCTGTGAGGCTGTCGTGTGTGAGTGGGTGCGTGTGTCCGTGTCCTCCCAGGCTTCCTCGGCTTGTGGCAACAGCATTCCAGTGTCTGCCTCATCTTCGCTTGGACGCCTCCCCTGTCCTTTGCCTCTTCTAAGGGCTTTCATTGGATTTAGGGTTCATCCTAATGCAGTATAATGTCATCTCAGTCCTTACCTTCGTTATACATGTGAAGGGTTCATTTTCAAATAAGGTCACAGCTGAGGTTCTGGGTGAAGATGACTCTGGGGGGATACAGTTCAACCCACCAAAGTGTTTGAGTATGTGGATGTGAGGGTGTTAAGTGTGGAGAGGTGGAAGTGAGTGCAGCGAGTGTGTGTGTGTGTGTGTGTGTGCAGGCTTGAGTGCATATGTAAGTTTGTACATGTGAGTTTGTCTATGAGGGTGTGAATGTGAAGGAAACAAGTGAATGTGTGTGAGTAACTGGGTGTGTGAATGACTGAGCAGGCATATGTGTGACTGTGCTGGGGTGTGAGTGTCCATGCATGTGTCTGGGTGAGAGTGACTGAGTGTGAGAGTGAGCGTGGGTCTGAAGGGTGGTGTCCCTGGAAGCCGGGAGAGCAGGAGGGCTGGGCCGTGGGAGCTGGGGAAGAGCAGCTGGTCCAGGGGTCTGAGCAGGTCATGGGGATGCGGCCCCGGCCCAGGGTCACTGCCAGCCAGGAGGGAGCAGAAGCCCCAGGTGCCCTAATGGGGCCCCGGGAGGAGCAGACAGGGTCATCGTCAGGTCAGAGTCAAGTTGGATAAACCTCATGGAAACCTCTTCCTCTCATTCTGCTTTGAAGACTTCTTAGCCTTGGCCTGGGAATTTAGGACACAGATTAAATATGAATGAGCTCATGGAAGATGTTTAAAACGTGAGATTTCAAACCAGTAGTATGTCCCCTCACAGAGAACTGCTGTTGGAGTTGTGAGTTGTCTCCCTACTGCACACGGAGGGTGAGTGGGTGAAGTTCCTTAAGGAGTTTGAGTTGCTACACGTGCTTTACAGATTTTTAACATGTAAAGTGTACCTTGGGAGGGTAGAGCTCAGTGGTAGAGTGGGTGCCTAGCATGCACAAAGTCCAGGCTTTAATCCCCAGTACCTCCATATTTTTATTTTATATATCAACGTAATTACTTCCCCTCACACAAAAAAACAAAAAGACAAAAGAAAGTCCTTTGAGCTGATTCAAAAGTCTCCTGTTCCTCTCCCACTGAGTCAGTGAAATTGTAACATAGCCGTGAAGTAGTTTCTCCTTGAAAATAACGTGATGGAGGTCAATTAAAAGCAAAGGTTGTGCTGAGTGCTTCTTTGTAGAAGGTGGGCGCCCAGCAGCACTGCCTGGCTCTGGCAGGCCCCCCAGCAGGCGGGGGTGCCAGGAAGCTGGCCGAGGGTGTGGGGGCCGCGTGCCTTTCACCTCTGCTGGGGTTTCCCTGTAGGATGTTGATTTCCCTTTGAAATTCCCTTTTTAAAGTCTCTGTTTATTTTGGGGTTTTTTAAATTTTTTTTTCAGGGGGTATGTAATTAGGTTTGTTTATTTATTTTGTTTTTCGATGGAAGTACTGGGGATTGAACCCAGGACCTTGTGTGTGCCAAGCATGTGCTCTCGCACTTTAGCTCTACCTTCCCCCCTTAAACACTGCATTTTATTCAAAGATATATTTTTAAATATTTTGTTCCTGGAAAAAAAGGATGAAGAAACTAATCTAGAAATGAATTCAGCTTAATTGTAAGAAGCAGGCAGCTCCCTGGACTCCGCTCCCCAAGCTTGCTCTCTGCTCTAGGCCCTGTGGGAGGGCTAGTTTCCTGACACTGAGGACCCAGAGGTGGGGGGCCTCATGGCGGTCCTGGCTGTGGGAGGAGGCATCGACAGTCAGTTGCACCTGGAAGGACAAGTCACGCACAAGGAGTTTGGAGAAGGCACTGTGACTCCCATCACCCCGAAGGGCAGGATCACCATGCAGCTCTGTGACATGTGCGCCTGTCATGTGTGCCCCCTGAACCAACTGAAGCCAGTAGTTAACCTGTGTTCAGTTCCTGGGTGAAGTGGGAAGAACTTGATTCTGGCCGTTTATGTCTGCCTTCTAGGACGCCATCCAAATTCAGAAAGCATGTCCGCCTTTCTTTTTCATCTCGCACCCCAGTGGTTAATGGGACCTATCTCACAGGATTACATAGATTAGTAGCTCATTTGTCTTATTTTAGCCTCAAAAAGACATGAAAGGGCATTAGCTACTTAGAAGGTACTGTGGAAGTATGTTAGTTTTCATTATTTTTAAACTGTGAATTAATGACATTTATTTCTTATCGAACAGCTCAACTTTCAAAAAAAACCCTGAAAATGATTCCCTTAAATGAGCTTTCTTCATGTACAAAATCCATAATAATCATGTTGAGTGACATGGTTTGTGTGGCAGCTGGTGTCATGTTAAACCTGTGAATTAGGGATACATAGAGAAAGTGATTTATATTACTTTGATGTAACCCAACTAAGATCTGAACATATCTTTCAATAAAATACTGTTTTTGATAATTACAGGAACATGTGCATGTTGTAGAAAATACCTAAAAATTTAGTAACCACCACCCTGATGTAATTATTGCTGACACGTTGGTAAAGAAAAAATTAATTTAGTTTCTATTTACTGTGCATGTAAGTCTTTGTCTTGCCTCCAGTGTCATCCTTTAACATTATTTTCAGATGTAAAAAGACTTACATCTACATGTGGTGTTTCAGATTTAGGACTCACAGCTCTGACAGCTTCCAGAACGTCCATGTGTTCTGCTCACTGGACACACATTGAAGGCTCCTGCGCTCCCTCTTCAGCTCCCCGCCCGGCGTTCAGCGGCACCGACTTGCGCTTCACGGAGCCCGGGCTCTCCATCTGGGCTCAGTTGGTGAACCTCGCTGGCAGCAGATTGGAAAAGCACAAAATAAAGAAATCACCTAAGCGGGGTTTTGCAGGTCAGTACACGCACTTCTTGATGAAAGAGCTGCATCTTAACTAATATTATTTGAACAACATCTTGTTTTGTCAGAGCAGGTCTGTCACTGCCGAAGTCTTTGGGTTCAGATGGACTGACCACTGGTTGAGTGACAGCGGGCGTGGTGATGAGTGTGTGTGACACCAAGAATGATGCCATGGTGGGGGTGGCACCTAGAGAACCCCCAGGCCTCCCCACCTCCCGGTGCCAGCGTTTATTCTGCACACGCTTTTTGAAGAGAAGTCTGTGTTCTCTCCCTGCACATTGACCCCCCAGCTGAGGCCCCCCAGCCTAGTTGCCCTTCTTGAGTGTTGCTCCGGGTCTCATCACAGCCAGACCCGGCAGGGCCTGTGTGCCTGGACCTGCCTCACTTTGTGTCTGTGGACCGTGGTGGCCTGTCCGAGACCAAGGCCAGCCCTGCTCCAGCTCCGCCTTTGGTCTGGGGTGCTGTTATCCAGTTCCCTAACGTTGCCTCTCATGTGTCCTTTCAGAATTCTTCTCCCTGACTATTCTTTGCACATTAGACATCCCTGTGGTTGCGTCTGTCACTTGTGGCTCATTCTGCCCACTCTTGAGTTTTCTCACCCATTTCTCCCCAATTCTGTAATTCCTGCCACAGCATTTATGATGGCTCTCCAGTTCTCATCTCTGGCTGGAGGGCCAGGTGCATGTAAACCACAGCATGTCCACAGTTCAGCTAACCTTGTCCCTTACCCAGCGTTTCCTGTCACGGTGAATAACCCTATCTGCTGGATATTCGAGCTCGGTGCCCCGGAGGCACCTCTGGCTCCTCCCGTGCCCATGTCCCCACGTCCCCAGTCCCCATGTCCCCATGCTGCCTGCTGTGGCCTCCGGCGTCTCCTGCTCTGGATGCTGCTGCTGCGACTGGCCTGGCTCTCCTTGTTGCCTGCCTGCGTCTTTGTGGCGGCTTCCCTGGTCTGTTCCTCCGTTGGCCCACGGACATCACTGCAGTCATTTGATTAGATAAGATCCTGTTGCCAGTAGATGTAACCAGCGTGCAGGTTCTTGAACCATCCAAGAAAGAATTCAGATGAGACACGGTGGTTAAGAAAGTGAAGTGAGGATTTACTAAGGCATGGACAGCACACTCTCAAGGGGAGAGCAGGTGGGCTCAGGTGAGCGGCTGTGCTGAGTTTCTTTGGCAAGTTGGTTACATAGAGTACAAATGATCGGGCAGAATATTCATTAGGAAGTGAAGGGTTTGGGGTCGTATTTCCTGGTTTCATCCCAACTCTACCTTTCTGAAGGGAAGAAGGATTTTTGTCCATATTTATTCCAGATTGGAAGTGTCATGACATTGGTGCTTGATGGGGACTTGTAATCTGGAAGGCCAATTTTTTGGAAATGAGGGCACAATGAGAAAAGTTATATTGGGACACTGGAGATTCCTGCCTTTTCCCACCTTTCTTTGTCAGCCTCCAGGCCACTTGTCACTCCAAAATGTGAGAATGCTTTTCAGCCCAGAGGTTCCTGCCTTTCTTTTCTGCCCAGGGACCCCTGGTGCTTACATGATGTAGGGTTTTCTGCATTTGGCCCGTACCCCTTGTTTCTGCCCAGTTCCTGCCATTTGGCCTGGGTCCCCCTTTCTCTGCTCATATCTAGCTATCTGCCTGCTCTAACAATTCTACAGAGTGCCTTGATCTTTACATTAGAGAACTGTATGTCGTGAATATCTGACAAAATTGTGTTGCAGGAGTCATGGCAAGAAAAGGTGAAAGTATGTTATTTATGACATAGGTGTCTGGGTGATTTCAGCGACTTGGGAAACAATTGATTATACTAGAAATAGCTAACACGGCCCTAACCGTGTTAAACCATTGCATCCTCACTCTGACCTAAGGCAGCACGTGGCAGAGGAGACCTCAGGGCGGAGGAGGATGCTCACCCACAGCCTGGGGAAGGGCAAGCCCTTCGTCACTGCCAGGCTTTGCAAGCTCAGATGAGTCCCTCGGGGCAGCGCCCTCCCCAAGGCCGACCTCTGCTGAGGGGAGAGCCTGCGCCCTCCCTGCTGAGGCCTTTTCTCCCCCAGGACAATGACACCTGGGCCTGCTGAGGGGCCAGAGCTGATGCTGTGAGTCCTGAAGGCGGGCTGCGCTCTGCTTTCCCACCGGGATCAGCTCAGGCGGATCCTGTCTCAGCCAGCTGTGCAGGACGCGGCAGCTGCTCATGCAGGTGACTTTCTAGGAGCCCTTACAGACCTGTAAGAAAGGCAAAACTCCAGTAGAAAACAGCCAAGAGACACGTACGGGTGGCCCATAGAAGGGGAACTAGAGATGGCTTCTATGTGCACAAGGAAGATGTGCCACCAGGCCAGGAACTGATGAAACACAGACCGCAAGTGAGAAAGACAAAGCCCGAGGGGAGGGAGGGAAACAGTGCTCTGCTGCCTCGATGGTCAAAGTGCGGCCCCAGGACCAGCAGCGACGGTGGCACATAGGAGCTTGTTAGAGGTGTGGACCCTCAGGCCGCAGCCCAGACCTAAGAAGTCAGGATCTGCATTTTTAACAAGGCTCCCGGTGCACATGAAGTGAGTCTCCTCTGACACTCTGCTGGGGGTTTAAGTTGGTACAGCCGTCCACTGGGCATCTGAGGACATGCTAGACTTTAAAATGCATGTGAACACGTATCTATATCTGTATGTCCATTGATTAGGAAGTCATCATGTGGGAATCGATCACATGGAAAGACATGAAGAAATGTGTTTATAGATGCTCATTGTGGCTTTTTTTTTTGTTGGTCTTGAGTTTATGCTGAAAACTGGAGAAACCTCAGTGCCCATTATTAGGCGGTGTGCCAGAATGGCAGCACACCGTGGTGCTGTTCACGGTGGTGGTGCATTTGTGTGCCCCTTACCATGGAAACGTGAACATGAGAAAAAAAAAAGTACACTGCTGCGTACTTATCTGTTTGTAGATTTGCCAAAGAGAGTGACAGGAGAATTTCAGTTGACTTCATTTTCTTTGTACTTTTCTGTATGGCTTTAGTTTTCTAGAATGAGCTCATATCATTTTAAATAGAAAAAAACCCAAAGCTGTGAAAAAATTTTGGACTATCTACTGTTGAAAGACATTGTGCTAAATATTATGGGCAACCAGACAGTCCTCGTTTATGGTTTTTTTACTCTTTGGAGTCGGGGTGGGGAGAGAAAATGAAGGCAGGTAGCTCTGTCCAAGGTACACGCTCGTGTGCTGTGAGATGTCTGAGCACAGTTCACACGTGTCCCGGGGACGCTGGTGGTGGAGGGCTGGGGAGGGCAGACTTGAGGGGTGAGGCAGGCCCTGGTTGTAGGGTGATGAGGAGTCCCTGTCCTGGGAGAGGAGATGGCAGGAGCACAGGCGTAATCAGTGAGTATTGGGTACTGAGCTTGGCAAGGAGTGCAGGGTTTATCAGTGATCATGGGGCTAAAGCTGGAGGGGTCAGTTAAGTGGTGCCCAGGGAATTGGACTGGCTGTTCTGTGGTCACCCTAGTGAGTAGCTACAGCAGTGCTGAATCGGGGTTACCATCCCATGCTCGGGGCAGAGCGAGAGCTCCAGATGGATCTGTCCAGCACAGGGCTTGACAGCCCACCACAGCTTTATAGAAACACAGCCATGCCTTCCTGTTTACATGTCATCTCTGGCCACTTTCAGCCTTCAGCGGCTGAGTTTGAGTGGCTGTGACAGACCCTGTGGTCAGTAAGCCTGAACTGTTTACTCCCTGGCTCTTCAAAAAAATTTACAACCCCTGGACTAAAGGATTAAGTTGAAATTGTATCAGTGGGCTGAGGGCAATTGAGAAGTGCCAGACACCTCACCCAGAGCTGCTCAGATGAAGACAGTAGACATCACCCTGACCACATGACACATTTGGAATTGGTGTCAGTTTATGGTGTGAACGAAGGGAAAGAGAGCAAGCCCTGGGGCCACAGCACACTTGGGAGTGTTCAGAGCTGGGATTTCTGAAGCAGTGAGTGCTCACCAAGGCAGAGAAGGGACCCGAACTGGACCAAGGGCAGAAGTCTGGGAGGTCGCTTTGGTTGGGTCTAAAGAGACAGACAGAAGAACTAAAGAAGGACAGAGGCCAGAAAGCAGGGAGTGGAAAAGCCTTGAAAATTTTGGTTGGCTAATGCTTGATGAGGTAGAAATCATGTATCTGGTTTAACATGCTCAGTGCACTGTGTTTTAAAAAAAAAAACAGATTTCTTCTGTATAGCACAGGGAGCTATATTCAATATCCTATGATAACCTTTAATGAAAAAGAATATGAGAGCGAATATATGTATGTATGTATACACATGACTGGGACATTGTGCTGTACACCAGAAATGGACACGTTGTAACTGACTGTAGTTCATTAAAAAATAGTTAAAAAGAAAATAGTAAAGAGATGTTTGTGGTTAAAAATGCAGTGTCATTCTTATTTTGTTTTTAAATTCAGAAGATGGAGCAGCTGCGTCCCCTGACCTTGGGGACATGTCTCCTGAAGGCCTGCAGCCCCCAATGATCCTCTTACAGCAGTCACTGGCCTCGGCCACCCAGCTGTCTCTGGTGACGCCATATTTGACAAACAGGAGCTTGAGGTACAGTCAGTAGTAGCCTTGGCAGTTTTTATCCAGCACACGAGATTGTCAACTTTTTTTTTTTTTTTTTTTGGTAGATGTGTAGGTAGATTTCCTTAAGGATATAGTCTGAATTTTAAATATGCCAAAATAATTCTTATGACTAGGTAGGTTTTAAGCATGATTGTCATAGAATGTTATAATATTGGTTAAAGAATGAATGAGTTAAATTTTAATCTTATTTTGAATTTCTGTGAATTATTTGGAAAGGTCAGCTGGATTCAGCATGGGTTCATTGCTCAAGTGTTCTTGGAGGAATCTTTTCCCAGGAAACAGTGTCATTGAAAGAGCCCCGTGAAGCCTAGGAAGATGGCTCTTGCTGGATTGTTTCACTTACGCCAGAGACTTTCCTAAGCCTGCTCTGTTGAAGCCAGGCGCTCAGGTTCCAAGCACGTGCTGCACCGCATACTCGGGGGTGGACTGTGGGCATCTTCTCACTGAAGAGAGGACATCAGACCAGGTCTAGTCATAATGGGAACTTCCATGGCCCACCACATGGAGAACTAGATTTTTTTTTTATTTTTAAATCCTTCTTGCTGTGCAGTACATCAGAAATTCTGGACAAAACATCAAAGACAAAAATTAAACCTTGAGGGCTCAATTTGGCAGGCAGAAAACACCTTAGTAGAGATCCGCAGAGACCAAGACCCTGCGTGGAGCCAGGATCCAGAGTGAGGAAGTGGCGGGTGCAGAGGGAGAAGGCGGGAAATTCTGGGCACGGGGGCAGCTGGGGAGGAGGGTGCAGGGCCTTCTGTGACCCCCACCAAGTGCCAGCTGCTCGTTAGGTCTGAACACCTGAGGTGAGAGGCCGGTTAAAGTCACCCAAGCCCCTGCTGGGTGTTTTTTCCTGTCCTGCTCTCTTGTTCTTTTCTGAGACTGCTGCTGTCATCTGGGGATTGCTAGTGAGTTTCTGTTTTGAGTGTCTTGGTTAATCAGCTTGGTTCGCTGTAAAGAGCTGTTTTAAAGGTCAGGTGTGCGGCTTCATCGGGTCTTATCTGCTGTAACCCGTCCAAGGAATCCTTTATACTTTCAGATCTCATGTTTCCGTTTGGTTCCTGTGTTACAGTTTTACAGGTCTCCTGACGGTCCTCATCTCTTCACCCTTTGTGTCACTTAAAACACATATCATCCTTGATACCTGTACATCTTTAAACATACGTCTGATTGCTATATTAAATTTCTTATTTGCTAATTCTGACACTTGGGCCACTCATTGGTCTGCTACTGATCGGTTTGTTCTGCTGGTCATAGTCAGTTACTGGTTCTACTTCTACACACATCTAAACAACGTTGCTGTGTGCTGGGTGGCTTGGGTATTACGCTGTGTGGCCTCTGGGCTCTGTCACATCCTCTGGAGAACACGGAGCTTTATTTTTGCAGACAGTTCAGTGCCTGGCAGTTTTCCTCAGTCCTTCAAGGCTTGATTCTAGACTTTTTGGTGATAGTTTATTTTTGTTTTGCCCTCAGTCCTGGTTCCTGGTCTCTAATTCTACAGGATTTATAATGTCTTCTTAGGTTTCAGTGGAAACATCTACATCATGACCTCTGCGCTCAAACGTGGTTGGACTGGGACCTCGTGCCGTCTCCCTAGCCCTGGGCCTGCCCGCAGTTCCTTTGTGCTGGGCTCAGCTTTGTGGTCAGCCAAGGAGTCGCGGGTAGTCTGCCCGTGCACTTCGTGGTCCTTCTGCAACCTGCTTGCTCCGGCAGGCCCCTGACTGCAGTCCAGGAGCGCCGCCCCTGTCACGACTTGCCCAGGACCTCCCTGTTGTCAGGGTCACACCTGTCCCTGTTTTCTCCAGGGCCTGCCTTCAAATGTTTTTTAAAAATACTCTGTCCAGAATTCACAAATGTTATCAGCAGAGGCTTAGTCTAGTCTTCTTCTTACTGCCAGAACTGGAACTCCTAGCTTGAACTGGTTCTGAATTAAAAGCTTTTAGGATGGAGCCTGTCACTTCTGAGTTATTCAGACTTCACAGCAAAACCCTAGGATTCTGACCCTTCCTAAGCACTGGAAGGCTCAATGATGTCTTCTGTTTCTCACTAATTCCTTCCTCACGTGGTCAGTTTAAAACAAACATCGAGCCTAAGCACTATGAGAAGTAGAATGGATGAGCAGGGAGTTTCAGGTGGTTCAGGGAGGGGTGAGGCGCCCAGAGGCAGGCAGCCACCAGCTGCAGGCCCTGGTGATGCGTGCACTCATCAAATCATTGCAATTTGCTTCCCAACATTCTTTAGTCCCCTTATTTTTTTATACCATGTTTAATCCCCAGAGAGGTTGTGTTACTCCTCAGTAGGTGGGGGTTGATTTGGTGGCACATATGGTGGCTCTGTGCTGTCTGTGACCTGTCCTACAGATGGAAGAGAGCAGGAGACTGTGGGCACAGCTTGGTCATGGGGAAGGGAGGGGTCCCCTTCTCCTGCCTCCTCAAGCCCCTCACTCTGCGTTCACTCCCTCAGCTTGTTGCCACTCAGAGCTCAGATTTCAGGGCTGTGAAATTTCCTTAACGGACATCGATATTTGGCTAAATTACTAGGTAGGTTCTTTGTCTGCCAAAGAAGCTTTTTAACCATCACAGTTTTCCTCTACCCATTCATCTAAAAATACCCAGTAGGACTGAGTATAGAAATACAGTTCTGCACTGCAGTTGGGAGTGGTCGTCCGTAATTTCCATTTTCCTAGGCTACCTGCTCCCCCCCAACTGATGGCCCTCGGCTCCGCTCCCGTTTGCCCAGGCCGCCGCGCTGGCGGTGTGTCAGCGTTTGGCTGTGGAGTCCATGCATCTGGCTAGCCCCGTGTGTGAAGCCTGCAGCTCTATGACGCCTGTCCCCGTGCTGCACGTCCACCCCATCAGAGTGAAGAAGGACCAGCTGTCGCCAGGTCCTGCTCTGCCTGTTGTGATCCAGCTCATGGAAACAGGGTTCCCTAGAAGGAACATCAAGTTTGTACTCAACTCACCCACGGGCACCCCTGGGAATGCTGCTGGCTTGCCAGGTACTGCGTTTTCCACGGGGGTGTTCCAGCTTAAAGTGCCCATCTATATGTTCGTAGGCCTCCCGGGAAATGCGGCCATCAGAGGCCCATGCGCAGCTGGGCGTGTGGTCCTCACCATGGGGTGCCGTGTGTGCCTGCTCCTGGGCATGTAGGCCATGGTTGGGTCTCTGTTGGACAATGCTGACATGCAGGTCATGTTGCCATTAATCTTGTAAAAATGAAGGATTTTACAGTGAAAACACAGCATAATATTTCACACTTTCTTATTTAATGTTAGAGATTTCACATACTTCTTTAAGTAGGTTTATCTGGTTCACCATTTTTAGAAATGTGTTTCTCTTTTGTAATCTACCGGTGCTGTCATAACCGAGACCCAGACTTAACGAAAAACGGGCTGATTTCCTGAGTAATGATGATTATGCTGTGTATGTGAGAAAGAATAATCAGGTGAGTAATTGTCTCAGGCTGGAGCCTGGCTGAGGTTTTCATTCAACAAATGTGTAAGCATCTCAGAAAATCAGAGACCTGGCAGAGGAGGGCATAGCAGCCAGCAGGGAGGCCTCTGTGTCTGGAGAGAGGACAGAGGAGCAGCAGAGTGGGGGGCCAGCACCACAGAACAAAAGGGGGCTTGTCCATAGTGACGTGGCACAGGGTCCTGTGCTTCTTGGTCATCCCCCTTTTGGATACTTTCACAGCCTGTTTTTGCTTTTGAGGGAAGACCAACGTAGTTAGGTTTATTTATTTATTTTATTTAATGGAGACACTGGGATTGAACCCAGGACCTTGTGCATGCTAAACACACACTCTGCCACTGAGTTATACACTCCTCCATCTTTTGTAAAAAATATCATTCTCATTGCCATCTAATTTCAAAAATTTAGTTATGTTTTTTCAACCTTAAATCCTTCATTTTCCTCCTTTAATTCTTTTGTTCTAGTCAGTACACTTCAGAGAACGTCCCAGAAGTCATCTCATTCTACCTGTTGATATGTCAATATGTATCCCATATAGATAAGGCTTTTATTTTTAATATAATGACCTTACAGTTTCCTAACATTGCCTGACAAAGTGAACAGTGATTCCTCACTGTCATCTCATAGCTAATGCTTGCTCAGATTTTCCCGGTTTTCTCAAAAACGGCTTTCTATAGTAATTCCTTTGAATTTTGATACTAACAAGATCATATACCGTACATTTGGGTGATAGGTCCCTGAAGTGTTTTTTAACCTAGAATAGTTCCTCCCTCCTTTTTTCCTTTTCATGCCATTCATTTGTGCTAAAACTACATTGACCCACAGCCTTCCTTCCTCTCCTCTGTGTCTCCTGTACATTCAGAGCGAGGGCTGCAAAGTGGTTGGGCTCAGGCTGCCCTGAGCAGGAATGTATTGTAGGTGCCAGCACACAGCGTTGCTGGTTTTCACCATCTATTCTCTGTTAATGTTGTTCATATCACCTTCTAGATCCGTCACAAACTTTGTCATCCCCCCCAAATTTATTAGCTGGAGTTGTGTCCTTTAAAAAAAAAACTTTCTTATGAATTCTGGTCCTATAATATAGTTCATATAGGAAAGGCAAAATAGTGGCTGTTTTTGTTTGCTTGCTTGCTTGCTTGCTTGCTTGCGTGCGTTACCAATTTTCAGAATGATGAATTGGTGCCTGGTACTTGTAAAGGTGACCAAGAACCTTTGTTTTGTCTATTATCATTATGATGAATTTATTGGCTATTATGGATTTGATGTGTTTTAGACATTTTTCCTCTTGATCATGTGGGAACCCACTGATCTTTCTTTTGTTTTAATTTAAGTATAGTCTCTACAATGCTGTGTCAGTTTCTGGTGTGCAGCGTATTGTTTCAGTCACCCATGTACATTCTTTTCCTTTGCAGGTTACTACAAGAAACTGAATGTAGTTCCCTGAGCTGTACAGTAGGACCTTGTTGTTCATCTATTTTAGTATCTGTGCTAGTAGTATTAGTATTAGTAGTTAGTACTTAGACTCCCAACTTACCCTCCCCACCCCCTTGCCCCTCTGGTAACAGTTTGAGCTGTTAGTATGTTCTTGAAATTCAGCCCTTATCATTTGCATCATTTGCAAATATTTTCTCCCATCCCGTAGGCTGTCTTTTTATTTTTGTTAGTTTCCTTTGTTGTACAAAATCTTGTAAGTTTGATTAGGTTCCATTTGTTTATTTTTGCTTTTATTTCTATTGCTTTCGGAGACAGATCTAGGAAAACATTGCTACAATTTATGTCAGAGAATGTTTTACCTGTGTTCTCTTCTGGATTTTTATGGTGTCCTCTTTTATATTTAAGTCTTTAAGCCATTTTGAATTTATTTTTGTGTATGGTGTGAGGAAGTGTCCTAAATAACATCATTGATTTCCATGCTGCTGTCCAGTTTTCCTAACACTACTTGCTGAAGAGACTGTCTTTTCTCCATTGTATATTCTTGCCTCCTTTGTTGAAGATTAATTGACCCCGTAGGTTGTGGGCTCTCTAATTCTATTCCATTGACCCCTATGTGTGTTTTTATGCCAGTACCACACTGTTTTGGTTACTGTAGCTCTGTAGTATTGTCTGAAGTCTGGGAGGATTATTCCTTCATCTTCATTCTTTTTGTTCCATGTTGCTTTGGCCATTGGGTCATTTGGGAGTCCATATAAAATTTAGGATTATTTGTTCTAGTTCTGTGGAAAATGTCCTGGGTAATTTGATAGGGGCACCATTAAATCTGTAGGTTGCTTTGGATAGTATGGCCATATTAACAATATTAATTTTTCCAATCCAAGAGCATAGGATATCTTTCCATTTTTTTAAATCATCTTTGATTGCCTTAATCAGTGTGTTGTAGTTTTCCACATATAAGTGTTTCACCTCCTTGGTTAGGTTTATTCCCAAGTTGTTTTGTCTTTGTTTTTCATGTGATTTTAAAAGAGACTTTTAAATTTTACTTTCCTTTTCGGATATTTCATTGTTAGTATAAAGAAATGCAGCTGACTTCTGTATGTTAATCTTGTATCCTGCTACCTTGCCAAATTCATTTATCAGCTTTAGTAGTTTTTGTGTGGAGCCATTAGTTTTTGACTGCTCCCTTGCTTTATGGCACACATGGACCTAGGCTCATGTTATGTATTTCCTCCCCCAGAGATCAAGACAGGCAGCTTTCTAAAGAGCCCTGGTTCTATGTATTGAGAAATGATTTTGAGATCATACTGGGTGCTAGAGGAACTTTCCTTAGAAATAGAATAATGCTACTTAAAATTGATCACTCATCTATACACTGGACTAGACTTTTTACATTTAATTTTAATTTTAGGTAGGAATGATGGCTAGATGCTGTTGAACAGATGAAGAAGTTTGTGAAGGGGATGTGGGCAAAATTATCAAATTGATAGAGGTGGATTACATGACCTCAGTGTGCAGTGTGGTTGGCAGCAGAAAGAAGCACTTCCTGGGTGAGGTACATTCACGTGGAACTTGTAGGTAAGAACATTCTTCATCTGCTTCTGAGTGAGATCTTTACAGTTCCCAGAAATGAATGCTAACTGTAGTTCATTTTTTATTGGAATCTCTAGGCTGTCCTCCACCAAGTTCTCCTCACATAAAGGCAAGATTGGTGGTAAAGTTGGTGTGAAAGCCTCAGTCTTGACACTGAAATACAAGTGGGGGTCCGTGACTCAGCAGAATGCGGGGCTTGGGAAAGGCCATGGTACCTAGGCAGGGAAGCACTGGGGGTTGGCTTCTCATCAACTGGTGTAAACTTGGGCAGGAAAAACAAGAATTAAGCAAAACCTTATGATATAAAAATAGTGTCCTTCTGCTTGTCAGTGCCCTCACGACCAGGAGCAGCCCTTCTGTTGAAAAGTCAGGTGTATTAACTCCCTGCAACATGGGAGAATGCACACCATGGAGAATGTGGTGTCTCCATAAGTGTGTGAATGTGACAAAGTCTAATGGGTTTGCACTGAGTATTTGGGGGAGATTTCAAGGAATTAGGGTAATTCTAAGAATGGATGTGTTAATAAATATTCTCTGGAGGGCAGAAATATTGAGTCAGGATGAGGTCATACCTGGCAGGGAAGCAGTCGGTCATACTCGCCAGGAGGGGACTGTGGTTGGGATTCGATTGGATGTGACTGGACATGTTAGAGTGGTTTTGTTTTCATCTCGATCTGTCACAGTCTCAGTCTGACCTTGTCTCATATTGGGGTCCTTGTTCTGTCAGTCCTTCTGCCAAATGGCCAGCTCCCTCAGTGTTTTTCTCTCTTTTTATTAATGCTGTATAAAAATTTAGGTCTGAGTTTAAGAAATGGGAATGTAGAAATGATGGGTGTTAAGACCTGGAAACAGAGAATTCTCCTCAGTTTATATTTAATGTGATAGTGTTGAGATTTCAAATCACATGGCATACTAAGTCCATTTTAACAGTTGCAAGAAAAATTATTAAATATATGCGTGGTTTTGTTTTGCCTTTGAACACTTTCAGTGCCATTTTTGCTTTGTTTTGTTTCAGCCTTGTGGAGAGCTGTCTTTCTGCCAGATAGCTTAGATTAGAAATGACTGCAGTGGTGGTGCTTCCCCAGTGGGCAGGGATGTTAGAATTTCTTAAATTACTTAATAACAAATGGCTTGTTTAACATTTTATTTTGGTTTAACATTTTGCTTCACTCAAGAGATTCTTAAAAGCTTTACAAATTAAAACAAAGATAAATTTCAAAAATAACAACTTGGTTTAGAAGTTAATGTTTTCAGTAGCTTTCACCAAAGGGCAAGAGATATCTTAACATTATTAATGTAATTTTTATTCCCTAAGATACTGAATGGAGTTTTTGGTTGGTGTAATTAAAAACAAGCAAATAAACCTTCAATAAGTGGAAGATTTCAAACAGATACAAAAGTCGAGATTATAGTACAATGAGCCTCCATGTGCCCATTACCTGACTTCAGCGGTTGTCAGCTCCTGGCCAAACTGTTCATCCATGGTACCCTGCTTCCATTATTTTGAAGCTAATCCCTGATTGCCATCATGTGTTAGTTGATCCAGAAGTATCTTAGTGTGTTTCTCCTAGAGAGAAGTTCTCTTTGAACAACACAGAAAATTGTAATATAATATCATGTGGTTAGGTATAGCTTTAATTTTAATTTTCAGTTTTTATTTGTGAAAGAGATGTTCCAGACAATTTCTGTTGTGTCCTAGCTGTCAGTGCCAATGGGAAAGACGTTATTGTCAACTTCCCTCAGTCTCACTGAACTGGGCTCTCATCAGACATGGAGTTGGTACCCAGTGTCCATCCTGGCATCATGTGAGTTTTTATTTTTACATTGCTAGATTTGTTTGGGAGGAATGGCTTTCTCTGGAATCAAGTTTAACAAATTACCTCATCTTTTTCTTATTGACCAATGGCTATTTAAAAAATAGGTGTGATGGCTGTGAGATGTTTCCTATCATTGGATCTCAATTCAAATTCTGTGATGACTTTGATTTTTGTGAAATGTGTTTCAAAACTAGGAAACACAACACCAGGCATATATTTGGCAGAACAAATGAACCAGGTATGGTAGAATTATTACGTTTTCTTTCTACAGAATTTATTAGTGAGATAATTATTGTGCAAACAAAGTTACTTAATTTTGATCTTTAAAGCTCATACTTAAATGGTGAGCACTGTACTATGTGCACAGTGATACAGGAAACATGGTCCTACCCACCTGGTGAATTACTATTTTTTAACAAGCAATGAGGGGTGTTAGAATAATGGGGTGTTCACTTGTATTTCCATAAAGAAACAGTAAAAGGATCTCAGGAAACTAGTAAGTGTTTTGTTGGATGGGATGTGGAATTGGGGAGATGGAGAGGGAGTCTTTTTATTTGTGTGTCTTTTATTATTTATTTTATCACTATGGCAGAATATAGACAACATAAAATCTGCCAGTTCAGTCACTTTTAAGTGTATAATTAAGGGAATTTGCACACTAACACCACTATTTCTAAACTCTTTTCACCACTCCAAATTAGGAAGGGATCCATTAAGGAATAACTCCCCTTTCTTCCCTCTGCCAACCCCTGGCAACCTCTAATCTGCTTTCCACCTCTGAATTTGACAACCCTAGGTACCTCTTATAAGTGAAACCACTCAAAATTTGATTTTCTGTGTGTCTGACTTATTTCACTTTGCATTGTGTTTCCAGGGTTCATCCATGTCATAGCATGTGTCAGAACTTCATTTTTTTTTTTTTTGTGGCTGAGTAACATTTCATTGTATGTATATACCACGTTCTGTTTATCCAGTCATATATTATGGAAATTTTGGTTGTTTGTACCTTTCAGCTCTTGTGAATAACATTGCTGTCAACATTGGTGTATGAATCTGTTTCAGTCCCCGTCTTCAAAACTAGGAGTGTAATTGCAGGGTCAATAGGTAGTTCTTTAACTTTGGAGAGGACTGCTAACATGTTTTTTTATAGTGGCTGCACCATTTAACATTTCTTTCAGCAATATATGAGGGTTCCAGTTTCTCCACATCCTCACCAACATTTGTTTCTTTTCTCTTCTCTTTTCTTTTCTTTCTTTCCTCCCTCTCCAATATAAAATCTGAATGGTCATATTAAAGACATATTACCTTTAATTGAAAAATCTACCCATGAAGAAAACTCCAGGTCCAGATGATTTCACCAGTGAATCTACTACAGAAGGATAATTATGACCAAATTGAATTCCAGGAATGCACAGTGTATGGCTTACTATTCATAAACCAATCAGTGTAGTTCACCACATTAGCCGAGTAAATCAGAAAACTCATGTCATTTCAATGGATGCAGAAAAAGCATTTAATAAAATTCAGCATCTGTTTGAGGAAAAAGTGTTAGCAAACTAGGACTAGAAGGGAATTTCTTTAACCTGATAGTCATTCTCAGTTAAATACCTACAGTAACCACGATACTGAAGAGATACTGAAAGCTTTCTTTCTGAGGTTGGGAATAAGACAGTAGCACCTGCATCTCCTCTGCTAATCACCACTGTATTGGAGTTCCCAGCAAGGAGAGTAAGGCAAAGGGAAGAGGGGGAAAAAACTATTCAGGTCCCCAGTTTTGCTAGTAGTCACTTATTAAACAGTGCAGATAAATCCATCATTGCAGAACATTCTGCTGGACAGCACTGTTTGAGATAATGCAGATTCAATCAAAACCCTGGCATGAGTTTGTTTATTTTGGTGAATTTGATGAGCTGATTCTAAAACATAGATGGACACACAAAAGGCTAAGGGTAGGCAAAACATTCTTGAAGAAGAACAAAATTCTCTACTAGATATTTAAACTTCTGAATCTGTTATAATTTAGACAGTGTCTGGTTCTTAGGCAAAGACATAAGAAATCTAGGTAAGTCTGTATCCAGCAGATCAAAGAATCCAAAAACAGATCCAGGCATGTGTGGGTATATGATTTATGATAAAGATGACATTACAGGACATTGGGGAAAATTTGGTTCCTACTTAATTGGATGTCTGTTCTGGAAAAAGTGAAACTTGATTGCTATCACAAACACAGAAATCAGATCTAAGAGCATTGCCTGTTTCCAGGTGTGAATGGTAAAACTGAACTTTTGGAAGATAACATAGAATTTCTTCATGACTTTGATATAAGGAAAGATTTCTTAAAACAGCAAAAGAACTAACTTTAAATCAAAAGTTGGTAAAATTAAGAGATCACAATCATAAAAAAATAAGAGAGTGACGGTGCAAAGCATCTGTAATCAATAAGGGCTTACATCCAAAATATGTTAAAAATAGGCTTTTAAAAAAATGTAGAAATTTGTACAAAAAAGGCTCTCTTCATATAAAAATGGAAAAAACGGAAAAACAATCTGGGCATTTCACACAAGTGGCCAGTAAATAAATGAAAAGGTGCTCACAGTCATCAGGAAAACACATTAAAATCACTGTGGAGTACCAATACACTGTCGTGGCTGAAATTAGAGATACTGATGACTCCTGGTGTTGGTGAAGGAGTGGAGTGGAGCACACGGAATGTTCATAAACTGCTAGGGAAAAGTTAGATTAAAAACAACAACAACAAAAATAGTACAGTATCTCTGTATATGCAGAAAGACGTATAACAAAAATCTTCCCAGTGGCAGTATTCATAATAGCTCTGAACTGGAAATAATGCAATGTCAGTCAAAAGAAGAATGGATAAATAAATCATCACCCCTTCATAAAGTGGGGTACTATAAAATAATGATAATGAACAAACTGTAGTTTGTTTAAGAAAATTCACTTACATAATGTTAAAACTAATCTGATTATGGAGGTCAGGATGCTAGTGACTTTTAGGGGAGAGAGAATTCAGCATTGACTTGAGGGGTTGTGGGCCGGTGGTGGGGTGGTTCTGGGAAGACGGCAGTTTTTATTATTCCTGCCTGACAAGTTCAGTTGATGATAATTTTTTAAGCTGTATTCTAATTTCTGTATTTTTATATATATAACAAACAAGTTTAAACATAGAATTTAATAATGGCACTGATAATAGAAATCAAAATTAATTTTTTTTTAAAAAGTGGTTATTATGTGCCGGGTTCTATTCTGCGTGTCTACTTGTGGTATCTCATTTAAACATTGTGACAGACCTAAGGGACTGAGGTTAGTGTAATAACACCTCTGCTGGAGCAGGGAAACTAGGGCCCAGAGTGGCTGTCTTTACGACGCAGTGCCTTAGTCTTTTTACTGTTTATTTCTGAGTTGTTTGTATATCAAGGACCTCAGTTCTTTTCATATATATTTTTATTTATTTATATTCCTTACCAGTTTTCTTTTGTTTTTAACATGCAGATTTAAACATACACCCCCCCACCCCTGCACCAATTATTTGACATTTAGATTTCCAGTTGTTTGCTATTGCAAACAGTACCAGGTTATATATTGTTTCCTAACTGTCTTTGTGCACAGCATCTACTATTTCATTCAGATATAATCCACCCCCCCTTTTAAACTGAACAGAGTTGCTCCACATAATTGAGTTAACTGAATGTATTTTAAATTCTGATTAATGAATTGTTTAGACAAGTTACACCATTTGCCATGAAGATGTGGTCCTTTTACATGTTCAGCAGATGTATATCAGTCATACACTCTGGGTCAGTTAAGGGCCTTGTGCTGTGAAGAAGGGGACGGAGGCCGAGGTCTAAAAGCAGAGCTAACGCAGGTGATGTGCACGTGTAAGCGGGGGTGAAGACTTGAGATTTGCACTTTAGAAAGGCCACTGTAGCCATCTCACTGAAGAAATACAGAATTGCAGATGGGCAAGGTAAAGACAGAGTGAGCTGTTAGGGATCTGTTGCAGTTGTCTGCGTGCGGCATAGGGTGACGGAGGCCGGAAGGAGAGGTGGCATCCGAGAGTTCTGCAGGAGGTGGGGTCAGCAAGGCGGGGCTGTTACTTGCGTGAGATGGTCTGTGGACGAAAAGAGCTCTACTGTGACTCCCAGAGCCTTGGTTCTGATTGACTCATGGGAGACAGTGGCATTCGCTGTGGGAGAATATAGAAGTGGAACTTCTATTTTGGGGGGAGTTGAGCTTTGTTGTCTTTAGTTTGCAGAATCCGTGCGACACTCAGGTAGAGGTTGTACGCTCCACAAGAAGGGCGCTCGTCTCTTCGTCGTGACTGAACTGTCAGTGCGGTGACTGCAGCAGATGTTAAGCTGGCTGTCAACGCCAGAGCTGTTCTCGGTACTTTACAGGTAGTAAAGTACTCAACCTTCACCACAGCTGTTTGAGGTACATATTATTATCATTACCAGGACATTAGGTGTGCAAGGCCACCCAGCTGGTGGAGTGTGGAGCTGAAATTCCAAGCTGCAGCAGCCTGGCTAACAGTCTGTGCTCTTCACTTTTCCACCAGTGCTGGTGTGTGTTTTGAAACAAGTCGGCTTGAGAAAGAGTACCATGGTGCTGACCAGTGTGGTGAGAGTTCGCTGGTTTACTTAAAAAAAACAAACAGGTATTCTGGGCCAGTGTTGGTTGACCAGGGTTTTATGCTTTGCCTTCTGGCTTTAGTTTGCTATTGAAAGTTTTGTTGACTGTAAGAAGAAAAGTCTTTCTCTTTTCTTAAGGAAAAAGTAACTTTTGTTTGTTAGCTAGCAAGTACTTTTATGGACCAAAATGTTACTTTTCCATGTCTTCCATGAAAAATCATGACCATGGTCTCAGCCTACCTGCGAAATAGTTATTGATTGTTCATTTTGTGGCAGGCTTGCCTGATCTAGGTTCTCTTGGGACTGTGTAAGAAGCATCCAGAGGAATACAGCAGCCTGTGAATTTGTTTCCATGTATTGTGTGCTCAGCCTTTAATTACCTGTATCAGTGGTGAGCACCATTAGGACGAATTTCTCACCTGCTTCGGAGGATGCTGGGGGGACTGATTGCCATACACCTGGCAGGTGCAAAGCGGAGCCTCAGCAGTGCTCCTCTGAACTGATTTCTAAAGAGCTGCCCCACTGGACAGGCCTGGTGCGGGCATTCAGAGATTACTTTTGCAATTTACGGTTCTCAACTGATGAAAACCTCATATGTGAAAATGAGTATTAAAGGTTGTTTCCATTGCTTTACAAAAAGATGTGTTTTAAGATTTTCTCTTAAAACAGATTTATAGATGCTCATTTTAAGCACTACTGGATTCTATACCATTTAACGTACAACAGATGTGTTGAGTATCATATCCTTGTTGGTAGTATTTAAGGTTTTTAATATAATTGAACATCCTAAAGTTCTTAATTTAAAGAACTATCAAATAGGTCAGAAGGTACAAACATTAGGATATGTTTGCACCCTTTAAGTCTCACTTACTATCTTCTTGTAGGAGGAGAGACTTCAGCATGCAAACCTTCATCTGTTCGGCTTGCACCATCATTTTCATTCCATGCTGCTGGCCTTCAGATGGCTGCACAGATGCCCCATTCACATCAGTACAGTGACCATCGCCAGCCAGACATAAGTGACCAACAGGTTTCTGCCTTATCTTATCCTGATCAGGTTCAGCAACTTCTAATTAACCAGGTAAGTTTACGATGTATCAGAAATGATTTGTTGGGATGGTCATTTATTCCTTAAAATGGCGTAATAGAAAACAGGCAAATACCTTAATGGTTTTCAGTTTTACATGTCACATGGGACTTCAGATGAACAAAATACAATGTTAAGAAGTTTGCATTAAAATTTTTGTTGTTTTTTCTCTTTCCCCTGTGTTTTTCACTTTAATTAAAAAACACATATAAACAAGCACATTCTCCCATTTTGCAATAAGGGGGGAAGTTATTTCTAAAGGATATTAGTTAAAGAAACTGAAAGCTTATTTTTAGGGAAAGAAGGTTAAGTAGAAAAATATAAGTTACAGGAAAACAAGTCAGATTCCACTATTGCAAACTTATGGAGCTGATTTTATGCTGTTATACTACTTTATACACATACCTACAAATAAACGTGAAACTCCTTAAAATTAACGTAAATTAGTTACTCTGCTCATTCTAATATTCAGACTAGAGGTTAAGTAATTTTTCTTAAGAATAGTATACAGTGAATAAATGCTGAACCTTCTTGACATACATACATATGTGTATATGCGTATGTATTTTTAATATCTTCCTGAATTAACTGCATCTACTATGTTGATTTTTGGTTTGGGAAGAATTTTTTTTTACTAGCTATAGTTGTGGTAAAGTTTCTTTCCCCCTGAGGCTGAGTGTGTGATGAGCACTGAAAGTGGCTGTTTTTCCATGTACTTAGGAATTTGGTTTGCCACTGTTTATTTAGGTCTTTTAATATGATCAAAAACTTGGAAAATTTCAGAGTGTTTCTTTTACTGGATTATTTGAGGGAAATTAGTTTTTCCTAACTTAATATGTGGTTTTAATAAGCTATTGGCTACAGTTAAGTAAAGCCATTATTTGAGGACACCCTTGTATGTATTAAAATAAAATATTGTCAATAGATGACCTGATTCTACATTTACAAAATGTATTACAGTGTGTGAGTAACATTCACAATAAAATAGAAAGATAAATTATGACAGGACTTAAGAATTCTTTTATGCAGTAAATTGAGGAATTGTATGTTTGAGAATTAGAGTAGTTGGTCAAAACTGGAAAGTGTGTGTGTACTAGAAGAAAATTCTCTGGACTTCCACACAGTAGTAATAGCATAATGATCCAACTGCACTGTACTTGTAAGAAGCAAGTATGTTTGGATTCACTTTCCTGCTTGTTCAGAAGCAGCCTATCAGGCAGGCTGCCTGTTTTTAATCTGTTTTACAGCTGAAGGGACTGAGCTCCCATTTGTGATCTCTCTAAGTATATAGGTAGTAATTCTGGGGTCCAGCTCAGGCTTCTTTCTTTTTAGATACAGTGCTCTCTCCGCTCTAACACCTGGCATGTGCAAAGGACTAGGAAAAACCCAGTCCTTTAAAGTTATTTTTATGGTAGTATTATTGTAGTAGATCATCTAGTTAGCTAGCAAAGTACCTATTTTTAGATACAATTAACATCTTATTTGTGGATTATTTTCAAATAAGAGATAAGTTAATTTAGTATCCATTTTAAGCTGTAAAATATTTTTAGATTCATATTGTGTAAAAAAAAAAGTCTTTAAGTAATAATATTCAGCCAGATATTTTTGCCAAACTCCAGAAGTTTCTGAACTGAAGGCAGTCAGATTAAAAGCTTTCTTCTAACTGAAGTGTAAAACACTGAAACTGTGCGCTGATGTGGCCTGGTCTACCAGACATGGGTTCCAGATCTTGACTCATGATCTAGTTGTGTGACCTGAGTCAGGCCGCATGGACTCTTCTCTCTGTTCCTTGAATGTAAGGTTGGACTGGACTTGACATCCCCCTCACCCAATTGCCTTCTAGCTCTAAAGTTTGGTAATTTCATTATTTGATTTCCACTGTTTCTTGTCAATCATCCTATCAGTGTCTTTTCAATAAGGTTTATTGTACAAGTAAATTGAAATGAGCTTACTTGAACATTTCATTTCTGGTAATTAATCTTTCTAATATGAGTGTGTTTCATATAAATTGAAACACAGTTTTGTTCAAAAGATAAATGTAGTAAAAGTGTAGAAAAGTGTGGTTACTGTTTGGAATGCTGAGCCTGTTTGGGCTATTACTGTTTTCAGGGCACCTTTCATGGTTCTTAAACTGTGTGTTCTGCATGTGTGTTGTGTATGCTGTTCAGCTTTATTAATAGGTCTCAAGATAGCAAGAATGGCAGGATGTAGTGTTTCTTACTCTTTACTATATATAAAAATATGAGGTAAATGTAAATAAAATGGATGGAATAGGTATTATTAAACTAGGAAACTACTTTTTAATGAAGTCCTGGCACTTACACTATGGAATCTTTTCAGGAAAAAAGATTGTTTTAGCTCTTGTAACTGATCTAAGCAGGAGGTGAGAACTACTGCCTTTTTTTTTTTTTTTTTGTCTTTGTGATCTGTGTCTTCACACGGAAAGGTCAGGAGAATTAGAGCCTTGGGGGTGTGGCTGTTTTGGGCTACCAGAGCCAGATAGCTGAGGCAGCTGGATGATTATCTCAGCAGCAATCTCTTTTGCAGGGAGGACATTGGGCAGCAGTGTGGAGGGGAGCTCACTATCTGCAGCAGCTTGGTGAGCTCCTGGGTCCTCTCAACCACTGGGTTTTTTCACCCAGCTGGGGAAGGGAAGAAGGGAGCTTGTTACATTACATTCTCCTGACTTTGTGACTGTGGAAGTTTGAAGTGGACAAAGCATCAGATGCTTAGGGCTGGTTTGAGTTTGAGTATAAATTTGTAACAGTGTATTTGGAAAAATTATTTTCTAATTCTGGATTTGTGATTATGGCATTACAATAGTGAAAAACAGAAAATTTGATTACCTAACATGAAATCACAGTGAAAGTTAGTGAAAAAAGTATTGTTTAGTTTGTAGGAATTAATTTGTTCTTCCCATGTGTTTTGAGCATCTACTCTGTACAAGGGATTATTGGAAGCACTGAAGTACAGTCTGATCCAAAGGCCAATTTTTTGTGGATGGAATGCATCTGGTTTATATATACATATGTTCCTGAAATAGTAACTTCTGTTGCCAAAAGTATGTAAGAAAAGTAAGATATTTAGAATTAGCTAATCGACTCGGCCTTGTACGTGGCTTGGCCAGTTGTGAAAAGGTTAGCAGTGTCACGACATGCCAAGTGCACAGTGCATGCTTACACACTGTGTGCATAAAAATGTGGTAGTCAAAATTACTTTCATAGACAACTTCAGGTCTGTGCAGTACATTAAAAAATCTCTTTTTGATTGTGTGATTTTGGTGTTTTAAGTGAGCATAGTTACTCCTGGAAAGCCGTAGCCATTGGTTCATTTTCCAGTGTTTGAAATACCTGTGGAGTTGTAAGTGGGCAAGTTGAAAACTTAAACATATTTATAGTTTTGAACATAACTGATTTTAATAAATGCATATGTTATTTTATTGGTATATATTATGCATGGCTCAATTATTTTGCCCAAGAAATAGCCTAAAAATGATTCCCCAATAAGCTAGAATAGACTCCTAAAATTAACAGGGAGCCCCTGGCCCAGTGCTGTGATTCAGAGCATGGGGTTGGGCGTGAGACTGCCTTAGTTCTCTTCTCATCTGTATTATTTTACTGGCTCTAGGACCTTGGTCAAGTAACATTACCTCAGGAACACAGGTTTCTCATTTGTAAAATGGTGATAGGAGCATTACTTATTTTCGTGAGATTGTTGAGAAGATTACATGAAAGATGTAAAAATTTGCATGCCCAAAATACGGTGTATAGCAAACACTTGCTGCTACAGTTATTATTTTATTGTTAACAACTTAAGTAACTCATTCATTTCTAATGGTAGTTATACCTTCTGTCAACTCTTACTACACTGGTTCAGATTTTGTGAAACCTCACAGTGAGGCTGCACTCCAGTAGTCCAAGAAGGGTCTTGCTGAGAACATTACCTGCTTGAAAACAATTCCAGTGCTTAAAAAATAAGAAAGGAAATAGATTACAAGAACCCTGTTTCATTACCTTAAATGCTTACAGCTTCATTTGCATGAAAATAATTGACATGCTTATACTGATACTGTCTATTCCTTGAGTCTCCAAGGACTGATATGAGAGCCAAATATTCTGTGAACCTAGTTGTTCCTGTTTATATTTAAAAAATAAAACAATATGTATTTTAAAAATTAATTCAGATTATCTTATTGTCTTACTATATTTTCAGACAAATAGTTATAATCACTGTTTGTCCCCTTAAACCTTATTTGGAACTTTGAGAAGGAGATATCATGGGGAAAGATAATCATTAACTGAATACAGTAATTCAGTGAATTTGCTATCTGGGTAACAACTTTTAGAATTTGAGTACAGATGCAGAGGAAACTAATGTTAAGATCGGTTTGCTCACTGCTGTGGTCCCTCCATCGTCTCATGCTGCAGGGATGGTGATTCTTTTCTGTTCCATCTGTTGCTACCTCTACCCTCCTCTCTTCTTTTTTGTTAGTGTGAGTTAACTTGGTTAATTTTCCCAAGACTCCAGACATTTCTGTGAGGCCTTAGTGTGATGTGTTTGCTTTCTCTCTGCCCCTCGAATTGACCAGAGTGTCCTTTGAAAGGGGCTGCATCAGGGGCTCCTGGCTCAGTAGATTTTGCTGGTATAAATGTCTGTAAGAGAGCTAGACAGGAATCCAAGTGTGGCTAGTGGTAGGGACTGTAGGTACCCTGATGTAATTAATTGGTTTTGAGGATCAGGATCCCTTGGTTGCAAGAAGCTCCACTGGGAACCCCTTTACTGAGGCTTGCCACGTAGCAGAGTCAGGTGGGAAGAACAATCCAGCATCACTGGCATGCTAGTTGCAGCCCCCCTGGGAGTGCTTGTGTATGGAGGACATTCGTGTTCCTGCTCCAGCCCCCGTCTAGCAGGAAGCTCACAGTTGTACTCTGACTGCTTACTGGTTGATGAAAGACGTGGTGTAGCGTTGCGCTGAGAGTACGGCTGAAATGAGTTTTTTAAAAGAAAGTTTCATTAGCTTTAAGGTGTCCTCTGGAACTTATTTGTGGTCAGCTCTTAGTGTAATCAGAAGTAGAGATACTGGTATTATGGATTCATTTGTTTATTCAACAGATATTTATTAAAGAATCTACTGTGTGCCAGGCACTGTTGTAGGCAAAAGTAATACAATATTGAACAAAAACCCTGTGCCACATGGAGGTTTCTTTGTAGTGGAAGGAAGACAAACCAAAACCAGTAAATGAGCAAATGTATACTAGTATGTCAGGTGGTGATAACTCAGCAGGGCGGGGGGCAAGGGAACATGGAGGGCAAGCCCAGATGTGTCAGGTGGAGGGCGTGCTTTACTCAGTTATGCTAAAGGAGTGAGTGCAGATTTCAGCCTTGCTTACATTATAGGCAGATGCTTGTTGGAGGGCAGGATCTGGGGGTGTTGGGAGCTGCACTTCTGCAGCACCAAACTCCATCTCTGCCCTGTGACCAGCTTGCTTCATGGTGCCAGCTGGGCCCTAAAATCTTGTCTTAGGAGGCTGGAAGATGAGTTAGTCTTTGCCTGCTGTGACCCCAGGTCAGGCTTAGGAATAATTCAGAAGTTTTTCCTTGGCTAATTGTATGGTGGAGAAGCCCTCTTGGGCAGCGTATCATGCATGTCTCCTGAAACAGGGGTATGTCTATAATGCTGTTGTTTAATTTGGGGAATAGAACTGAAGCCTTGGGCAGCTGGGCATATTATCTTCTCATTTCATTTATTTTTCCAGTGGTTGTCTTCATTGGATTCCAGTTAAAAGAGATAATTGAAACTTCTAATGTAGATGTCTTTTTTAAAAATAATACATATACACAGGTTACAAAAGAGGGAATTCATGCCAGTACAGTATATTTAAAGTGCTAGTCTTTTCTGTCTATTTAAGGTTATGCCTGATATTGTCATGTTACAGAGGTGGATGCCCCAAAACTTCCATGATCCAGCTACTGCTCCCCTGAGAAAAATTTTTCTGTTGACTTGATCAAAACATAAAAGCATATTAATGAGGTAAGACTATTGATTTGTTGTAACACCATCTATCTTGGAATAGAGTAGGGGAAAGAAGTTATTTTGTGATGTATTTAAACATACAAAAATTTTTTACTCCCAATGATTTTTCATATTGATGACTACTATGAAGACTGGTAAGTTAATGATTTATAGATAGTATAATTACATAAAAGAAAAAAGGCATATTAACAAGGACTACAGAAAATTAAGATAATTATGGATAACTTTCCTTCTTTTTCAAAATGCTTAATATAGGCTGAGTTATCACTTCTATAATAACTCCTCTTCAAAACAAGAAAGGGGAAGGGAGGGAATAATGACACTGGAAAAGTCTGAATATGTTAGAATTTTGCTTGAATTTTCATTTATCTGTTTCTCCTATTTCCGTGGATGTCAGGAAGCTCTGAGATGTATTCAGTACCCAGTTACAGTCATCTGGCCTAGTTTATCTATATTATTTTCTTTTTAAATTGATACGTGTTCTTTTATCTGTATCTTTTCATTGTAAGATATCCGAAAGACTTTTTGGTGGAATTAAGTATGATAAAAAAAATGCACTTTAAATTACTCATCTTCCAAATTGACTCTGCCTCCAAAAATTATTTTTCTGGTGTTGTCTTAGGCCTCTGGCATGATTGTTACTTGCTTCTAACCGCAATTCTAGCTCTGTAATTAATTATTAAATGAGCTTTTCTGGAGAAGAGTGCCTGTGCTTTCTTTCCTTTTCCAGGGGGCCCTACATCCTTTCACACTGAAGGCTTATCTTCTACCAGTGTTAGAGCCACTTATCTAAAAAGATGTTCTTATGTGTGTATAAATTTTATAATAGTTTGATGCCATTTAATGCCAGTATTTATGTTACTGTGGCATTATGGTAAGATAAAATTGGAATGAACTCAATGAGGAACACTTCTAAATTGGATTTTGTACATAATTAATGTGTTATAAAAAATGTGCAAACCAGCTTTTGGTTATCTGAAAATATATGATAAAATAGTGAACACTTTATTAATGTCAGTTTGTTAATATCTGATAAATTGTTAAACTGTTAACAGTAACTCTGTTGAAGCTTGTTTTTAACTGTTTTGCCACCTTGTAAACTAGAATTTTTGTGATGTTGCTCCTTGCAGTGTAATTTATAACTTCCTCAGTTAGTTACCAATCACTTGGTCTATTGCCTAGTCCACCTATTATTTTTTACTAGTTTTAGAAACTATAAGAAAAACAGATATAAGGAAAATAACTCATTTTGTGAACCACAAGGTTCACAGCCTTTAGCGAGTGCTGGATAGGTAGGGAGCATGTCTGTTTCTCATTAATGTGTTGTTATAGGCTTAAAAACTGGGCATGTCTCAGAGGCCCCTTTTATATTAGTAAAACATCAGTTCATATACATTTAAACTTTCATTTTTAAACTCTTTTGCCTTAGGATCAAATATAAAATTGGGATTGACTAGAAGGGGGCATGAAGGAACTTGAATATAAGGAGGATGAAAATGTTATTTATTTTGTTTGGCATTTGTTGATTGCATCAACATGAGCAATTTTCCAAAATCCCTAATATGATACACTCTTGAGATCTATGCCATTTCACTGTCTATAAATTATATCTTGGTTTAAAAAAATAAATGTAGATCTGGTCCTGTTACTCTTCTTGAATGGGAGGTGTTGCTCCAGTCACTTAACATCTATTTATAAAATGTATAAACTGTATAATTCTAAAGGGAATTTTACTGCAGAAAATTTCCCTGGTTATATATTAGTGTTGTTCTGTAATTCAAATAGCAACTATAGAAAATTCTTTATTTCATTTGTGTGTGTATGTGTTAAAGAATAGAAATTCATCTGTTTCCTACTGATAGCAGATTTGTCTTATATATGCTCTTGATATATGGTGTGCACGCCCCCCCCAGTGATTTTAGTGACACACTTAACAATAACTATGATTATATTGTAAAAAATGGAGAAAAGTGTATGGATAATTATGAAATTGACTCCTTGATAGGCAAAGGTTCCTTTGGACAGGTAATTTAATGGAAAATGCTGAATTTTATAGTTAGAACGTATTAGTGAATCATGTTGTTACATCTTTTTCTCAATAGTACACTTTTAATGTTTGTAAATAGATCTCAGCAACAGACATGTAAGTATTTGGATTGTCATTGTTCTGTGAAGGTACTAATACTGCATCAGCCCTAAAAACTCCAGTAGCAGTTTTTTTGTGGGGTTTTTTTGTTTGTTTGTTTGTTTTTTGGCTTTTTTGAACTTATTGAACTTAACCAGGTAGCTACTTTACTAAGTGGTTTATTTTAATCACTGATAGGTAGTATTGCCTCTTTCACACGGGCTTTGGAGTGTGTGGGTGGTTCTTCATTATGTATGTTAGAGATAATTGCGCTCCTGTCAGATATTCCTCTTCAAAGAAAAAAACACTTACTATCTTCAGCCAGCACAGCAGGTGCCTTCTCACTTTTTCAGAGGCTTGGATGCCAGGGGCTGTGCCTTGACTTTGTCTCTTGGCTCCTCTTCTAACTCTGCCAGGCCCTCTGAGTGGGCAGTCTCCAGGATGTCCTTCTCAGGCCCCACAGTGCCAGCATGGCTAAGGCTGTGACTGGTGGGGTTCTGATGGGCAGGACCACTCGGGCAGCACAGCTGCTTAGGAAAGTGAGGAAGGAACTCCAGGGGACCTGGTTTTTTCACTTCTTTCCTGGTCTCTTCTCTCTACCCATGAATCTCCTCTCCTCACTTGCCCATCCTGCCCAATACAGAGGACAAAACCCTAACTGCATCAGTGTCTTTCATCAGCTGAGCCCAGACTTAGCTGTCAGTCCTTCCTCCTTGCACTTCATGAAGCTTTTCTCGGGCTGTGGCTTCCCAAGCTGTTCCCACTCCTAAATCCCCCATCTCATTGGGTTGCCGCAGAGCTGTTTTATTTGAGGTATGGTTTCCTGTTCATCCCATTCTCCATTGCCTTGCAACTTTTCTGCAGTGAAGCAGTTATTAATTTGTAATCCAAATACTTTTGACTTTTTGACAATTTTGGGGGTTGTTTTTGTTTTTTTCTTAAACTGTGGAACCTACATGTTCTTATTTATCTGTCTCTGCCTTGTGAGAAACAAAATATGCCTCTATCACCCTGTGAGGAAAGGTTTTCCTGTATGAATCTGATTGTGTTTAGGACAGAAAGAATACTGTAAGCCACTAGCAGCCACAGGCTGAGACCAGGACACATCTAAGCGATGAAACCTGAAGGAGATATGAACAAGGTTGTTAGCAGAGCTCTGCAGCTCTGGGGTGGCTCTGCCAAGCCCTGGTGTCACATGTACAGTATGCCTGCCCCTTTCCATGATGTCAAGGAATTTTTGTAATTATACATAATTCAGGGCCCTTTCCCTTGATTCTAACCTCTTTCTTCTGAGTCAGGGGTTTCTCAGTGTTAAGGGAGCCCTTCTGTATCAAAATATTACTTCTTGTCAGAAGCAACTTCTACTTCTCTGTCAGAGCCTCTTAAAGAACGGTGTTTCTGAGGCCTACCACTTACATAAGTAAGGCTGTGAATGCGCTGGGTGGAGTGATTTCTGTCTCCACCCTCAAAATCACACCGACGCTCTGGCAGTTGCCCCCAGCAGGGCGGCGTCTGCCTTCTGTGATGCCCACTGTGAAGTCGGGGCCAAGCGGCTTGCTCTTTAAACTTAGATTTCCCTGGCACTTACTCTTCAAGCTCGCAGTGATCTCCCCCTCCCCTTTGCCTTTTCTCATACCCTGATTTCTAAGAGCACGCTAGCATCGTATACTTGTGAAAGTACAGGCCTGTTTGACATCAGGATTCGTTTTCCCAGATGAGACTGATTGACGCCTTTCTCCTAGGCTGAAGTGTGTTCAGGGTCAGGGCCTGTCACTGGCCAAATAAATTCTTCCTTATTGACTTTGTCAGGCTCTCTCTAAATTCTCTGCCAGGTCCTTGTCAAATAAGCAGCTCCTTCATTTCTTAGGCCAGTGGTTATCAGTCCTGATTGCACATTGAAAATTTCTAGGGAGCTTTGAGGCTGGGGGCTGGGGAGGGAGGACTGATGCCTAAGCTCCAGACTAATGAACTCAGAATATCTGACTGAATTCTGGACATTGGCATTCTTGAAAACTGCCTATTGAATGTATAATTCAAGATCAACAATCATTGTTTTACCACTGAGCCAGTTAACTATTTGCAAAGTCAGTAAATGGTTGGGGCCCTGTTAGTGGCCTTTGTCCTGGAGATCATTAGGATCTGGGCACTAAACTGCCACTCTTGATGTAGTCAGTATGGTCAGTGAAAGAGAATATCAAAACCACTTGGTCATGGTCAGATGCTTACATGGGTCACCTCTGATTTAAAAGGCAGTAGGCAGTAGTTTATTTTAGAATTGGGTGAAACCAGAGATACTGCTTTTTTATATTTCAAGTTTGATTTCAGCTAAACCATTTATGATCTGACATTGACAATAACCTTGACTGATGTGGATCTTGGACCATGCATCCATTCACTTCCTCTAATCCAGTGATACTCAACCAAAACATTGAAATCACTTGGAGTTCTACATGCATCTCCAGACATTCTGAATATCCTAGAAAATGTGTCTAAAGCTATTATCTATTCAGACTGTATATAATGTTACAAAAGTAAGAATATTTAATCCGGTATAGTGCTTATTTCTAATTTGTATAGATACAGTTTTCTTTTATCTTTGTATTTGTTTCCTAGTTTTTAATGTAAATTTCTTTGTCAACAGTGTGAAACTTGTTTAAATGAGTAAAATTTAAAATGAGAGGTGTGCAGTCATTTGTTCATGAACACTTCAGTTTCCTTAGCATTAATTCTCATTTTAAAACTCAAAATCCTCAAATTATGGTATTTTAACTTATTTCCTGCTTATTTAAAAAAATTTTTTAGTCTGAAGTAATTCTCTTATATGCCTATGAAAATCTAATTTGAATTTAGAAAGTTATCTACATTTTTCAGATGATTTACAACCTTTTAAATATCTCACATGTATACTTAGAATTTAAACCAGGTTTTTCTCACATTAAAAGAATAGTCAGAAGTATTGTTTTATAATGTTATTTAGTAAGAAAGGTGGAAAACCAAAGCACTTGTCAACATTCATAATTTATTTTTGAAAGAGGAAAATAGTTATTCTAATTTTGTTAAGAAACTTACCTACTTTGTGGATGTTTAGAAATACTATAAGGATGCAAAAGAAATCCAATTGAAAAGATTGACTTAAAGTGACAATAAACTAATAAATGGATGCTGTTGAATGGAAATGAATAGAATCTCATATTTAGGAAGGTCAGAAAAATGGGAATTAGATAAATGTATAATTAAGGTGAATTGTAAATTGTTGTTAATGAAATAGATATTATTTATCTTTTTTCGCTTTTAGGTTGTAAAGGCATATGATCGTGTGGAGCAAGAATGGGCTGCCATTAAAATAATAAAGAACAAGAAGGCTTTTCTGAATCAAGCCCAGATAGAAGTGTGATTTCTTGAGCTCATGAAGAAACATGACACTGAAATAAAGTACTACATACGGAAACAGACAGACAGACAAAGCAATGAGCCCTGACCCAGACCAAAAATTTGAGTCAATGATTATTTTTATATGATAATATGTTGATTTTATCTTAAAGTGATTGAATAAAAATCAGTTATTTCTGTTGGAGGGCATACAGATCTATATATATTACTTGATCTGGCGGTGGTATTTTAAATCTTTAGGAATGGCATTCCAGGTGGTACATAGTCTAAAAACAAATAAGAATAGTCTCTCTCTCTCTTTTTTTTTGCAACTTATGAGTGCCATTTGTTTGCTTTAATGATACATTAAACTCCAGAGATTTCTTTGTTTAACTTTAATTGTTTCTAACACAGCTCAGAAATTAGAAATGAGGTACTATGTATTAATGATTATAGAACCATTTTTGGAATGTCTACCTCAAGAAATAACAGCCACCATGTCTTGAACTTCTACCATATTGCTTGTGCTTTTCCTCCACTGTCTGCAATAGACATAGCAGTCCTGTCAGGAAGGTGGCAGAATCCTTACACTGCAGATGGTCTCAAGGTGTAACATACCCAAGGTCCCAGGGCTCTGAAAACAAAACAAAAAGGGACAGAAGAGTTATGAAAATAGTGACTTCTAGGGCCAATTGATACATGGGTAAGCTATCTTCTAGTTATACATTCTTTAATAATATTTTTAATCAAATCTAAGACGCCAGTGAACTCCAGACATCATTGTTTATTTGATGACACTGAAAATAAATGCCACCAAGAAGAAACAAATTGCTGCCAAGTATAAAAATAAGATGCTATAAATTTTAAGATAGGATCATTTAATTATATAATTTTAAAAATAAGGATATATTAGCAACTCATGTTCAGAAATGCTGGCTGGTTTACCTGGTAACCATGAGGTTAAGTTTTTATTAACAAACTCCTTTTTAATAAATTTGGAGAGGGCATTGTGGCCTCCAAAATGATAGAAACAAACACTGATGTTCACAGATATATGGTCCAGTGACTCAGATTAGATTTCATATATGAAACACCTTCATTCCTATTGTTGCAATAAAATGAGCTTATCCTATTTATTTTAATTCCTTAGTGTCTTTATAGATCGTCTGATACAGTCCATAGTAATGACATTTGCATTTGAACAATTTTCTCATCTAATTCACTGAATGTTTGGTCTTCACTGTTAGTTACAACTTAGTATAAGCTGGGCACATATCCATTCAATGGGTTAGAAGGCCAGGAAGGACACTGTGAGGATGCTTGACTTATAAAGGAGGCATCTGAACATACCTAACCTCTTCTTCCTCTTCACTCTAATGTTTCATTTTGAGTTTTTGTTTAAGTGGTAGACAAAATACTGATAGTATTACTATAGCATTTTAATTCTGCTTTTTTGAAAGAAAACATGAACTATTAGCTACTTGGTTATGTTACAATAATGGCTGTCATTTTTGTTTTTAATAAATTGACTTTAATGATCAACACTCCAAGGCATCCCCCTTTGCTGCTGTGCCGCCTCCGCCTCTGCCGCCGACCTCTTCCCCTGACTTCACCACACCTGCTCCCAGGAGCAGGCTGACTTCAAAGGCTTGAGTCCAGCAAACTTGGGGGAGCGGAGGTCGCCCCCAGGCAAGGCAGCTAGGGACATGAGAGAAAATACTCTGGCTAGCGAGGGACACCATTTTCCCGCATTGCCGCCATTGAAACACTTCCCTAGACCGCACTCAGCCTCAAGTGCGTCTCTCTCTCTGACTGCCTGCCTGACTGACTATATATTGGAGGATGGGACAGGCTAGTCTATGTGTGTGTCTGTCTGTTTATCAAACGGAAGAGGAGACGACTAGTATGTCTCTATATTTGCCTGCCTACCTATGTATATATCTATGTATCTATCTATATATCTATGTATCTATGTATCTATGTATCTTCTATCTATCTATCTATCTATCTATCTATCTATCTATCTATCTATCTATCATCTATCAATCTATCATCTATCTATCTATCTAGGGGAGGCATAGCAGTAGGCTAGTGTGTCTTTATTTCTGTCTGTTGGAGGAGGAGGTTAATGTGTCTATATAACTATCTACATATTTGAAGAAGAGGAGGAGGCTAGTGAGTGTGTGTGTGTGTGTGTCTGTGTGTGTGCTGGTCTATCTATGTATCTGTAACTAAAGGTGGAGGAGGGTACTGTGTCTGTCTATAAGTCTATGTATGCATCTAATGGAGGAGAAGTATGCTTGTATGATTGTCTGTCTGTGTATCTACCAGATATCTATGAATGAACCTATATCTAATCGAGAAGAAGAAACCTAGAGTGTCTATCTCTCTGACTGTGAGAGGAGGAGAAGTCTACTGTGTCTGTCTCTCTGTGTGTCTGTTAGTCTGTCTCTGTTTTTATCTAATGGAGATAAAAAAGGATTCCCATGTGTCTGGCTATCGGTCTGTCTCTCTAACAAGAGAATATAGAGGCTAGTGTGTGTATCCATAAATCTCACTTTCTATCTATCTTATGGAGGAGGAGAAATAGACTATTAACTATTTCTGTCTATTATCTAATGGAGGGGGAGATTTGTGTGTCTCTCTACCTACTTAATTGAGGAGTAGGAGGAGGCTAGTGTGTGTGTGTGTCTGTCAATGTATGTATCTGTCTAGCTATATAATGGATGAGGAGGAGGAGGTTAGGATATATGGCTGTTTCTAAATGGAGGAAGAGGCTAGTGTGTCTGTCTATCTATTTGTCTCTCTGTCTAATGGAGGAAGCCTCCCAGTATTCCACCCACCTGGAGGGATGCCAATTGCCACCCTGAAGCAGCAATGGGCACCCCCATTGCACGCTGAGGGGGACACTGGATGGAAGCCAGAGGCTTGCCTGTGTAGCCCGTGCCTCCCGCTTCCGCCGTCTCTGTAGCTGACCCCGACCACCCCTCCTAGGCCCCCTCCCCCCTACGCCCACTGACCACAATGCAGCCACTTCCCTGGAGACGGAAAACACAGAGATGTGCACCTCGTGTACCTAGAGTAGAAGAGACCGACCACAGGACCGGCCAAGGAGGAATGGGAGCAAATACACGGGCTTGGTTGGGCAGCCCCGTCTCCACAATGCAGCATCTGATCGCACCACGCCTGCCTCCTGGGCACAGGCTGACATGGAAACATGCATACTGTGAACTTGGGGCAGGAGAGACCGCCCACGGTCAGGCCCTTGAGGAGATGGGAGCAAACTGATCGGCTCACCCGAGGCAGTCCACTCCCCGCAACATCCCTGTCTCCTGAGCTCACCTCGACAGCCTCCCAGGACCTGGCTGACAAGGAGAATTAATTCCTGCACACCTGGGTTAGCAGAGGCCGCCCCGAGGCCAGGAGAGGGGGAGATGGGAGAAAAATGACCAACTCACCAAGGCATCCCCCTTAGCTGCTGTGCCGTCTCCGCATCTGCCGCTGACCTCTTCCACTAACCTTACCACGCCTGCTCCCAGGAGCAGGTTGACTTCAAAGACTTGAGTCCGTCGAACTTTGGGGAGAGGAGGCCGCCTCCAGGGATGGCAGCTAGGTACATGGGACAAAATCCTCTGGAGCTCCATGGGCACCCTAATCTCCTTTCGCCGCCGCGAATCTCGTCCCCAGACCGCACCCCGACTCTTGTGAGTCTGACTCTATGATTGCCTGCCTGACTATCTATTGGAGGATGTGAGAAGCTAGACTATGTGTGTGTCTGTCTGTTTATCCAACGGAGGAGGAGGCGACTAGTATGTCTATTTGCCTCCCTATATATGTATCTATATACATATCTATCTATGTATCTATGTATCTATTTATCAATCTACCTACCTAGGGGAGGCATAGCAGTAGGTTAGTGTGTCCTTTGTTTGTCTGTCTGTTGGAGGAGGAGGTTAGTGTGTCTATAGAACTATCTACCTATTTGAGGATGTGGAGGAAGCTAGTGAGTGTGTGTGTGTGCATGCTGATCTGTCTATATATGTATCTGTATCTTAAGGGGGAGGAGGCTACTGTATGTTTCTATCAATCTATGTATGCATCTAATGGAGGAGGAGTAGGCTAGTATGTCTGTCTCTCTGTCTATCTATGAGATATCTATGTATGTACTTCTATCTAATTGAGAAGAAGGAGGAAGCTAGAGTATCTATCACTCTGTCACAGGAGGAGAAGACTAGTGTGTCTGTCTCTCTGTGTGTCTGAGAGTAGTCTCTATCTATATCTAATGGAGAAGAAGGAGGATTCACATGTGTCTGGCTATCTGTCTTTCTAACAGGAGTAGGTAGAGGCTAGTGGGTGTATCCATCAATCACACTTTCTATCTTTCTAATGGAGGAGCAGCATAAGTCTATTAAGTTTGTCTATCTATTATGTAATGGAGGAGGAAATTAGTGTGTCTCTATACATCGTTAATTGAGGAGTAGGAGGAGGCTAGTGTGTGTGTGTGTGTGTGTGTTTGTGTGTGTGTGTGCTAGGCTTCACATATATTGAAATGCCATGGCAATGTGATAGCACTCTGCTGAACATCTGTAAACAGGCAGGAATTTCATTTGCAGAACTGTGCTTCTCTCTGGCCCCTGGATGTGCTTTTCTCTGTTTTCTGGAAATTGAAGGGCTCTGGCTTTCACTGCCCTCCTTTGACAGAGATGCCACCAGATATCTTTGCATCTTGAAGGCTAACACAAAATCAACTGGTGCGATTATGCAATTTAGCTGCATTTGTGGTCTTAATTTATCTACTAGCATCTGTAAATGACTTTATTATAAAAAATTCAAAGGCTCTGCTAAAAGCCAAATTAAGCTTGGTAGCAACACAAAAACATCATCAACCAGGGAAATGTCTAAAAGCACCAGCAAACAAGGAAACATCAAGTGATGTCTGGAAAGACATAAAATGTGATGTCAATTCATTAAGTGCTGACTATTGTTATTTTAGTTGAGATCTGAGTAAAAGTGTATTGCTGGTGGGTTTGCCAAGTATGTCTACTGGGAGCCAATTTACCTTTTTCCTCTCAGATACTTCACAGGCAAGGTAACTAGGGCCTGCAGTTATTAGAAAGTTTTGGAAGCCAAAGTTCAATGCCTGCTCAATGAAGGAGAGGAAATAAATGAAGAAAAGCCATGCCTCTCTATTACAGCTCCAAAATAACTATATACATATATACTTGGTACACTTTGGATGTCAATAAAAATTATAAATTAAAAGTTATTTAATCAAAAGGCAATGGTCCTACAAAATTCATACAGAAAACAACTAACATATTAAAAGTGTTGATATTTGGGCCCCTGATGCCAATAACAAAGTTAGATACTAAATGAAGAAAAAGGTAGAAAAGAAGTTTTTCAAAGGTAAGGTTTACAAAATTATTTTTTTATCTGAATCTCATCAATTCTGTCAGATTAGTCACAGACAAAACTTGTCTCATGAAAATTCTGGTAAAATGTTGATATGACATGAAATTTAAAGGTTATTTGTGCTGACATCCTCATTTAAAAAATAAGAAAAAAAGATCCAAAAAGTTTAGTGATTGTGCCACTTGTGGTTGAGATTAAAATCAATCAGTCTATTAGCCAATGTCCTTTTCTCAGCTGTCTTTCTTTCAATTATATTTAGCAACATAAAAGGCCTGCCCCCATTTTGGTAATTTTTAGCTAAAGGGATTTATTCACTGAACAGTGGTCTTTATTTAAAGGCCAGTGACAGATTTAAAGTGTTAGAATTATACCTAACATAAAAGTTCAAGGAAGTTCACAAATGCAAGACAGTGAGCAAATAAGAATGGATTCTAGGGGGTGCTTTCAAATAGAACATGGGTCATTCTTCAAATAGCTTGAAGGGTCAATGAATTGAAGATTTACTAGATAAGGAATGTTGGTCTTTGGTCTCTGAATGAAAACACCACAGTAGCCCAAGTTTCAGATCTTACAATTAGGTGTTCATCATGCTTTCTATGCATGTGAAGAGAGAGCTCTCTAAAGGTTATGAGACAAGTTGACAATATTCTTTATAGATGAAATCTAGCAATTTATGTTGATTTTCTTTCCAGACATATCAATAACCCACTGATGTGTATATGGAGGGAAGATGCTTAAAAGTTAGGCACTAATTATCATTTAGCATCTAGGTGTCCCCGAGTCATTTATATAGCAGAATTTATCATCTGGAGAAACAAAGTACATTTAGTGTTACCAGCAGAAGCAATTGCCTACAATGATATAGTTGAGCTTTCGGTGAATGGTAAAAGGATAAACTGAACTATGGCAACAATCACTGTAATCACAAAGAATGCAGCCTTTGCCCTGTAGCACTGTATGCTATGCATTGTATGTAATAGGTATAGAACAGGATTGAAATGAAATATCCAGAACATTGTCAAAATGGAATTCACAGTGTCATCAGTCTCTTCCTCCTCCTATAATGTGGTTAATGATTTGTAACTGTGTCACAGCTTGCTTCAGTCAAACTAGATATACTGTAAAAGATTAAAATCTGTTGGCTCATAAATTGAGAGGCATTCACATATGCACATATTCATATACTACGTGATATCTCACTGAGCCTTATGTGATTGACAGGGAGGAATAATTTTCCTCTACCCTTCTAGATTCCTCTGGATGGTCTAGGAATAAAATTTGACATGAAATGGATTAACAGGAGAAAATCAAGTGAAAATTTAAAAACATGTATACATTGGAGAGACCCAGGAAGTCACCAAAATGACTGAAAACTTTACCTTAAATGCCAATTTCAGCTAAAGACAAAAGTGGATTTGGGGTTTAATGGCTTGGGACTTAAAAGGGGAAGAAGGCAATTCATGGAGATAGAAAAGCAAATGTTTGGTAATGAAACGTTTGCTGGGCCAAGCAGAGACACTGGGACACAGAAAGGAATAACAGACTTTAACAGACTCTTCCCTATCTACCACACTACTTTATACCAAAGTTATCTATGGCGTAAGCTCCCTTCCTGGAACATATCCTCTAACTATATTCTTTTAGGCAATTAAGGGGAAAGTCAAAGGTTCTTCCTGAATTTTGGGGGCCTTAAAAATAGTGAGCTTAAATTAATCCTTATGTCAAAGAGACACATTTTGGGGACCCCAAAGTTAGCTCCCCTACATGATTTATTTGACAAGTTTATATACCTAGAGTGAAACTGACTTTAGAAGAAGGGAAAAATCATTACTTCAGCCTGGTGTTTTCAAGAACCACTGAATGGAAGAGATGCCCCTGACCAAGAAGTTGAAGTAAGATTCAATGAGAAAATCAAAGCGTCCTAGGTGATAAATTGTTTGTAGCACAACCACCCAAAGGCAGCTGACATAAAATGGTGACCTGACACCCGTGTGCTCAACCATGATTAATTCCGATGCTGTGTTTGACAAGGATACCTAATGACGTTTTACCTATGCTCAATCACTTTTTAATGTTTTAATATCGGTTCAGGTATTCTATGGGCTTTTGTAAAAACTGTTTTGAGGATAATTTAAAAATTTTATAGGTATCAAATTTTTTCCCATCTTAACAATGAGAAGATTATTATATATTTAGATGTGTTACCCTTTTTCCCCCTATTTTTATATGCTTTTGCTTGCACTGGATATATATGTGTAATTTGCATGATACTAGAATCAAAATTCTAAATACATAAAATTTTTCTTGTTTTTCTTAGACTTCCTGATGAATATTTTTTTTAATCCTGAACATTTGAGTGGTAGTTCTTCCTAGATAAATTAGTCATTTCTCAAATTGATGAACAGATATAATAATTTAAGTGAAATTTGTTTGGTTAAATAATTGGAATTTAACTATATTTACATATATTTTAGCACTGTTAAATATATGTAGAAACACTCAAAGATGGGATAATTTTTTTTCAAGTGATTATAGTGAACTGGTTGTGAATAAGTGGAGTCCATATACTAAAAGTTTTAACTGAAGAAAGCACAGAACACACACCAAAATAGAACATCAGCTGAGGGGGACCAGATGGCACTTCAAGAGATGAAGGACAATAAATAAGGGCCATATAAAGGAGGAATTTGACTCAAGGATTGGAAGAGTTTAGCTTTTGTTACGTCATAGAGAATTAACATAGCTTTATTTTTATTTTAGGAAGATTTATAAGCACCATGGAGGCTAGATTCAATGAGAAGGAATTAGAATTAATTCTAATTAATTAATTGTTTAATTAGAGCAGAACAATAAATTAATAGATGATTTCATTAGTGCAGGTGATAGGCAGTATGTTCCTAAAGCAGATTGGGGCAAGGAGAGCAAATATGTGGCAGCGGACCATCCATGCTGCTGTGATGGAAGCCGGTATAGAAGGATGGCAAAAAGTGTGACAGGCAACAGTATTCTGACGTTATTTGTTAACCAGGAGGAGAGCAATTATGAACTGAGCAGAGAAATTAGGTGAAGAAATGACACAGTAAGTAGAAGAGATAAATTTTAAAAGGGCCAAACAGATTCAAAACATGAAAAGAGTGTTACCATTTTCTTTGAAATTTTAATGTGTAGTTTTAATTCTAAATCATTCAATTTCCTCTTGCCTTTATTTAACTCATAAAATAGCACAACACTGACACTTTGGTGTTATTCAAAGCACCACGCATCCTGGGGGCCTGCATGGTCTTTTGACTCATTAAAAGCAAGCACCCAACTTTATAGTTCTGTTAATCTTTTACTTTTAAAAATATCTTCTTCATGGATAAGTCCCTACCTTTGTAGAAGATATTTCCAGATTTTATTACTCTTCGTCTTGTATCTAGAATTAGACCAAAATTCAGGAAGACTACGAATGTGGGATGGAAAACAAATTACATTGTTATTTTTAATAGGTTCTAACTGCAATTTGGCATTTCTTTTATGATATGGGCAACAAACTACAGTAATAATAGAAATCTAATGAACTTGCTTGCTATCAAGATAAATGCCACGTACATTCATATCATATTGTAGTTGTAACTCTCTCAAACTAACATTTACTCCCATTTCTACTTTCAAATTGCCCACACGATCAGTCATCTTTCTGTAGAGGCTCATGTGACATAGTTGTCCAACAACAAGCAACTCTGTGCCTCATCATTATTCAGTCACCAAACTTTAAATTGTCATATTTTCTTACTGCTTTCTAGTGTTCCCTAACTCAATTGTTATTTGATCAGTATGTGAAAAGAGGCAAGTCAAAGATTACTCTATAATATATTGTTCTAATCCAAGCTGACCAATAGACTTCACACTTTGAAAATGCTGTAAATACATTTTCTTTTTAGCTTGTAAGAGCATATATTACCATATCACATTTATGTTTTGACAACTGCATTTCAATATAATTTATTTTATTTGCAGCCAGGTATATATCATTTTTATGTAGTTAAAATGATTATCTGATGATAGTTTCACAGACTTCATGTAGCTGCAACTCATATTACATGTGGTTGGAATAAGCAAATCCTTACGTATTGTGATACAAATGACATTTTTTGCTAAAAAGATACTAGACTGCAGGGTCCTCTGTAGATTAAAATAGCCCAAAGGTCCAGAAGGAAAGCAACATTTCGGCAGTTACCATTAGGACCTTAGCAAAGTTCATGTGTGATTGAATGGAAAGAAAGTTAGACTGTAAGTCTTGATTTGGTCATAACTCTGTCTTGGGCAACTCAAACTTTCTAGGCCCCTTTTCTACTATAAAATGTTGGATTTTTATTTGACAATTCTATCTTTGCTATAAATGTGATTGTATATGTGTTTTCCAGTTTAACATTGAGCTAAGAGGAAATGGGAGGTTTAGACAGAGATAGGTAAGGGTGGATTCAAATTGCAAGAATTACTTTTGAGAGCCAGGCCCACCGGAGACAGTGAATGATTCAATGGGGATCTGGATCTCCAGGAAGAAGTCATAAGAGAAATGTTTGAAAATCAGTTGGAGAGAACTGGGGCAATTCCGTCTTTCTTGGCATTACTTTCTATTATAATAGAAATATATTTCTCTGCCTACCTGAGGCTTATAGATTTGTGCTAATTTTAAAGGGAAAGAAGCTATTTTCTTTGGATTACTGAACTTTAGCCAATATATTTGAGGAACAATTAATTGACCTGTACCTTTCAAGGCACTGGCTTTGACCGTGTTTAACTGAACTTCTTGAATTACGCTTGCTATTAGACTGTATAATTTACACATTATGTGTGTGCTTGGGAATACTATTTCTGAGTTATTAATAGTGTTTTATTTGATTCAGAAATCAAAGCACTCTTTCTTATGGAATTTTATAACTGGCATTCTTTGTTCTACCACAAAGAGGTTCTCTTAAGTTATAAAAATATTAATTATAAATATTTCTAGGTCTAGGAATGTTCAGTCATAGCTGTCATGTGGGTCAATTTTAGGTTCAATTCTCCACTCTAACTTCTTTTTGAGATTTGACTTTTGTTTTTTCATATATTTTTTTGAGCGTGCTATCTGGTATAAAATAATGTGTGACTGCTTAAACTGTATATGTGTAAATACCAGTTTCACATTATGGACCTCTAATATAACCATGAAATGGTACAGTACCTCTTACCAAACACCTCTTGGAAAGGACATAAATCAAGCTCTCAAGATAGTGCTAGTGCTCATGAACAGTTTATAAGAGTCAAGCAAAGCTACTGGAAGGTGAGAGAGCAGACATAAGCCATCCCTACCAAGCTACCCAACCCCGAGATCATTCAGGCTGCAAATTGTCAGACGTCTGGGTAAGGTCACCATAGACTATCCAGACACGGAGAAGACAGCCCAGACAAGAACTACTCAGCCAACCTAGATTATTATGAAAATCAAGAATGCTTACTCTTTTAGGCCTAGGGGTAGTTTCTGAGTAGCTTATTATACAACACAAGCTAAGTGATAGAAGGGTACTGGGATCTGGGAGTACTTTTTGGATGTTCTTTTTTTTGTTTTGGTGGTATTGAAATATTTCATTTAGTTTTGTTTTGCTCTATTTTTAAATAGGCTTAACTGCTAATGAGTAGAAATCAATCTAGAAGACAGGTTTAGGTTCTAGGAAAAATGTGATATTTTTAGCTAACCCTAAATAAAAACTAAATACATAGCATTTAAATAAGAAAAATTGGATGTGGAAGGATCTCTTGTAATTGAAAGAAAAGAGAAAAGGGTTGTTCTCTTGGGGTTTGGTGTTGGGAAGCCGAGGTGAGAATTATATGTTAGCTTTCCATTTCCCTGTGAGGCAGGATGGACAGCCATCCACTGAGCCTGAGTGAGGAGATGGTTGACTGTTTTAAATACTGCTGTGAAGATGAGAAAGCTGGCAGAGGAATGTACTAGAAATGACAGTATCTTTTGAAAATGTGAAACAACTCTATAGCTGAGAGTTTGTTTCAATTTTGTGATTTTTGTTGCACAAAAATGCAGTGTATTTGTCATATATAAAATATACACTAAGCCTATTCTCTCCATACGTAAGTCTCTGAAAACACAATGTATACCTTTGAGGTCTGAGCAAGAGTTACTCTCACACTGCCCTGGTTGAAAGATCTCTAGATACTCTGTTGTCTTAATGCCTATGTAACCCTTAAATTCCAAGACCCAAAGGGAATTATTTTTTTTCATTTTTATCAATGATCACTAATCCACATCTAGGTAGTGCAATTAAAAAAAATAAAAATTTTGTCAAAGTTTTAAATTTTTGGAGATTTCTCCCCAAAGCTCATATGCAGAATTTTTGTGGGAAATAATTTTGGTCCTAATTGACCTCTGGTTTTGAGTTAACTCAAGAAAGAAGGGCAATCATGGATAATAATTAATAATATAATAATAATAATAATAATAATAATAATAATAATAATAATACAAAGTATGGCTTAAGAAGCTAGATATCACTACTTATAAACACACACATATACAAAGACACACATGCCACATACATTCTCACACACATATTCATTAAATTCTCACAATGCAGCAACATATTTTTTACACATAAACACGCTGAGGAACAGGGAGGTTAAGTAACGTGTTCTAGGTTACACGACAGCAAGTGGCACAGCCAGGAGGCAAACCCAGGGAGTCTGGCTCCAGAGTCTGTGCTGTGAACTACTAGGCTGTTTTGCCTTTGGAAGGCTCTGGACCATTTTAATCATACTAGATTAAAATATGCACAATAGACATTCAGAGATTGCCAGCGCTATTTGACAAATGTTAGGTTATCAAAATTCAGACAAATGGTATCTTTCTGCTAGACAGAAATTATTTTGAACCAAACACAGATGAGTTGTGCATGGATCCAATTTTTAGTGACATCAGCAGTCAGAAATGTATAGATAGACTGAAATAAGAGGAATTACTTCAGTATTTATTTGGTTTTTCAAATTCTGTTTAAACATCATAGGGGTGTAGAACTCATTTTTCACCTGCACATAATTAAGAAATGATTATATAAATAGAAAAATGTGTATAATGTAGGAGAAATGCCTGAACAGCACTGTGCTGCATAGGGAGATAGACCTAAAATAAAAGGTAATAATAGTTTTAACAACCTTTATGCTCCTGAAATCAGCAATTAAATATATTCAAATCTGCAACGACAGAGTTCATACAATGTAATATGTACCTAAACATGGACATTTCTAATGATGTTGAAAGCCTAGGAAAAGGGATCACAAAACCCTGGTGTGGTTGTAATACTTAGGCAGTGGTTCCTGAAAGGGGAAAAAGACAGCAAACTAATAAAACTGTTTATCTGATGACATTCAGAATTTCTGACTGTCATTCAGACAAAGCTTGTTGATAATCTAACAGTCAGAAACAGCTTATGGGCCTCAAAATACTGTCACCTGGATTAAAGTAAATATTTTAAACTATTGTAATGATGTCTTAATATGTAGAATGGGGTAAGAAGAATCTCTTCAATTTCTGTAAGTAAAATTTAATAAGAGTTGGGAAAAAAATGTAAAGGGTAAGTTAAGTTTCTGCTTTGGACAGGTATGTATGAATAGCCCCCAGATAGTTAAATCTTCCTGTATTTATTTAAATGAAGCACAAAGTTTAAGTTCAAGTTAAGAGTAGTTGGTCTAAAAATGTTTTTAAAGTGGCATGTACTTTAAATACATAAGAATACGTAAGGTACTTGGCATCTAACATTTGTTGAAGTGTGTTTGAATCTACCTCATAAAATATAAAATAAATATAGAACCTGCTTTCTAGTGTGAAAATTTTGGAATAAAAATTATATTTATATTTATACTTTGGCTGAATTTAATGGTACCTGAAGCAGCTAATTTCAGTGCCTCTGGAAAGGGCAAAACTGGAAGGAGTCCGTTATACTAAAATTCCCGATCAACTTTCATTCTTTGTTATTGTTTTATTTCATTATAGCTGATGAAAGGGACCAACTCCAGAAGCCTGGTGGGGCAGTGATGAAGAGCAGTGTAGTGTCTATGAAAGCATTCTGCTTCTTCTGTTTTTGTTCTAGAGAGAATTCCATGGACTCTAATGCTTTCATCACCCACCTCTGTGCAATTATCACCTTTGCTAATAAAAACACAGGCTCCATAGCATTTAATCTCTCCATCCACAAAGAAGTCATTGTCCTTGACATCCCAACATTAGGGGCAGTAAGAAAAGGTGAACAGGAGAAAGTACATGGCATTTTCATGGTATTATAAACCATGTTTCCTAACGGAAAAACTACAAAGTAAGAGCACTTACATGTTCTTGCTAGTGCCTTAACTCCACTTGGCTCATTTTTATCCAAAACGTTGAGAAAAAGGTGAGGCAAGGTTTTATTGTCACTTTGAAATTTGGCTGTAACTACTCTCCTTTTATTATGCATGATTCTGCTAATGACCAGTCTCTCTACTAGCAAATAAGTAATTGCTTCTTCCTTTAACTATTTTTTTGCTCCATTATTAAATGTAAAATACCTATGGAAGACTCTACATAAGGGATATAAAATGTATCCAAAATAATTCATCATAAACTAAACCCCAACTTTCCACCCCCAGCTGAGCTCTCTCCACTACTTGTCTATGTTCTGCTCAGTTCTGACAATTTGCCATCACTGGAGTATGTATTGCACTTTTTAGCCTCAGTATGTTTACAGTTGTCATTCCATCTGCTAAAATACACATTCGCCAAAAACCTAGCCTATTTAAGCCCCAGTAGTAATGTGACTTTCATGAAATCATCTCCAATCATCACAATGAAAATATTTCTTCTAACTCCAATAGCATCATGTATAATTTTGAATCGTGTATCCCATGGTGTACTGAATTAGAACTGATTATTTACATAGCATATACTCTACTATTTGGTAAGGGCTTTGAAGGCAGAGCTTTGTACCTTCATACCTTGTCTTAGCCAAAGCCATCTTAAGCCAGCTTCTGCCCAACTTACCAGCTGTCCACATGTGCAGGTTTAGCCTAACCAAGATCAGCAGAGCCCAGCAGGTCAGCTAAACCACCCAACTGATTTGACATGAGAGATGAGAAGAAAACCAAATGATTGCTAATTTACGACAGAACACTTTGTGATGGCTTACTTTATGCTAATAGATAACTGCTATTGATTGCCTTTAAAAGCTCTGTTCATTCTAGTAAGTCAAATTGGTTTTGTTTCATCTGTTTTGAAAGTTACCATAGTATATCCTCATGACTATTTCCCTTGACGTCTTGTTTTTGGTGTCCAAGGTATTTCTATTAGAGGCAGAGACTACTCAGAGCAAAGCATTAGGTTTCTCTGATAATCACCTGCCTCACTGTGGTCTTCAGGAAAGAATCTTCCAGGGGTGCTAAAGATCTTTCATATGCTAAAAATTTTATTAGCAATTTTCAGGTACTTCAGCTTCTCTGAGGACAAGTTAATCAAGTGATTCACATAACTACAACATCTTTGAGTGCCTACTCTGATCAGAAGCTCATCTAAATGCTGAGGTTTAACATGAGAATAAGACACTATCCCTGCTCTGGAGTTTTAGGATGAATGTGGTACATACTACTGATATATCACAGTGCTTGACATGTGCTCTGATGTCATACAGTCTCAGATTAAATCCAAGGTCAAAGAGTAGGTACTCTGCTTCTTTCTGTTACATAAAATAAAATTTGAATTAAGTGTATGAATCTGAGAAATAAGGATAACAATAGATGCCACTGAGGACTACTTTGAAACTCACAGTGAAGTAATGCATGTAAAGTACTCAGCATAATACTTGGCACATAGCAAGTGTTCAATAGAGGTTGGCTATTACTCTAAGTAATTAAATAAATTTCAACGTGATAGATGGCATATTAGAGGTGTGCAGAACGTATTGAGAACACAGGATGAATTGTTCTCCCTAGAAGGGCTACGTAAAGCTGCAGAGAAGGGGTGACATTTGATCTGGGACTTAGAGAATGAAGAGAAAGTTAGGCAGAAAAAGCAGGAAAGACAATCCCAGATAAAATACTGGAATGAGCATAAGCTGAAAACATCCTTGTGTGTGAGGAATAGTATTCCAGTCTTGTTAGAACAGAAGATGTTTGCATTGATTAAGGGGTAGAGACCGGTTTTACTACTTTGAAATTGGGAGGGTATAAAAAATATACAATTCTAATTACTATCTAATGAACACCTACTACGGATCAAGCACTGTGTTAAGCTCTTACACTGCAAAATTTCAATGCCATTGTGGCATTGCAAGAACATTATATCCCACTTATTTGATGATAGATTGAAAAACAGATTTAGTTACTTGCCAAAGGCCACTGTATGGTCAGTTTGAAGTCATGTAAGCATTTTCAACCACAGGGTGACATAATGGGTTTTACAATTTAAAGTCCAAATAAAGAGGGATTGGATTGGAGTAGGAAGAGGCTGAGAGATATATATAAGGAAAATTCAAATAAGGAATTAAGTTCTGGACTGGAGCACTGGCAGTGGGGAGGATTACGGGTGACAGCCTGAGACACTTCCTATGACCTAATGAAGCCAGCCTGTTATTCTGTTGAAAAATAAAACTGATTGAAGATCCTCCAAGTCAGCCCTTATCCTGTGTATTAACAAAGAGGATCTGGGGAAGTGCTTTTTCAGGTGTGTTAGGAAGGTCTCAATACTCCATTTTAGTATTATTGACCTCCTCTAGAACACCTTGCAAGAAATGACACCATGTCCTTCTAAGTCCCTGGGAGACTACAGAGGCAGAGCTATGATTCAGGCATGAATCTGTGGCAAAAATGCTTGAAGTAACGAAACAATTAAGCCCCCAAACTGTCTGGGTTCAAATTACAGCTCTTCTACATGCTAACTTTGTTCTATACCTGTGTTTCTTTCTATGGAGAATGAAGATATTACCTTTCTCATGAAGAAACATAAAATGATGTGACTGTAAAGTGCCTAGAACAGAGCAGGACAAGTGGTAAATACCTAGTAAATGTAAACCATTTTTACTATTATTTCTACTTCTAGAGTACATAAAATAATACTTTAAGTTACTTTTTAAAATAAAGACATATAAAGCCAAGAAAAGTTTACTGTAACATGTATTCTTCCAATAAATATTTCTTACCTGATAAAAATACAGAAATAAAATTTCCCTTAAACTTTTGTTTAATAGATAATTTTCAGTTGGATAAGAGCATTAAGAAAAAATTCCCCTCGTCCTTCCATCACATTTTTGTGTTTTTCCTTCTGTAAGTTAGAAACATGATCTTTTAATCCTAACCTGGCACAGCCCGTTGTTGGTTAGTCAAGAGGAGATATGAATTATTGAGACAAGTTATGATTTTCATTTTTTAGATGACATGCATATTATTAGATTTTAAGATGACTGCAAGATTATGCTCCATTTTTTATACTCAATTTGAATTGTTCTGTGGATTTCAGAAAAAAAGAGAATTGAATTATCATTCTGCTAAGAGGATGGCTTAGATCTTCCTACAGCCAGATAGAATTGGCATCATGAAATCAGTCCCTGACTATGTTAGCATGTCCTACCAAAACCAGCATGAAATAGGGTAAAATAGAAAAACTCTTATGTGACACTTTCTTTATAGAGATTTATATTAACTTGCAGAAATTTCATTCATCGTCTTTTGACTTCTCATCAAAAGTAAATTTGATAGCTAAGTCTGCTCATTGAAATTTTATAAAAAAAATTCAAACAATGTAATACTTCTTAATGTTAAAATGTATGCATTGCATTCTGTATATGATTTATGAACAAAATATCACATATGAGTGATATGGCACCATCATTATTATGACTATGTCAAAAATATAATTTATATTTAACAGAATCAGCCAATTCTCTGCCTTTATGAGTATAAGGCACTCAAACAATTCCACAAAAAAATACATTATCTTGGTTTAATCTATCAAACTTACTTCTACTCTTACTTTTTTCTCAAACAACATAGAAGAAGCTGATTTCCATGAAAGCAAACAATGATAATAATATGGCATTACATGATACATTCACTTTAAAGAAAAGGTTAATGCCAAAAGCCCAGTCATCTTTTTATTTTATTTTATTATTATTTTCTTACTGAACTATAATTTACACTGTTGTGTTATTTTCTGGTGTACAGCATAATAATTCAATTGTACATATATATTCTGTTTTATATTATTTTCCATTATAGATTAGTATAAGATATTGAATATAGTTCCCTGTGCTTTACAGTAGGACCTTATTTTTCTATTTTATACATAGTAGTTTGTATCTGCTAATCCCAAACTCCTAATTTATCCCTCCCCCTACCTTTCCCCTACAGTAACCATAAGTTTGTCTTCTATGTCTGTGAGTCTGTTTCCATTTTGTAAGTAAGTTCATTTGTATCATTTTTTAGGTTCCACATATAAGTGATATCATATAATATTTGTCTTTCTCTGTCTAACTTACTTCACTTAGTATGATAATCTCTAGGTCTACCCATGTTGCTGAAATGTCATTATTTCATTCTTTCCCTTTTATATGTTTCAGTAGTATTTTATATATATTTACACACACAAACACAACATTTTTATACAATCAACTGTTGATGGACATTTAGGTTGCTTCTATATCTTGGCTATTGTAAATAGTGCTGCTATGAACACTGGGGTGCACGTATCTTTTTAAATTAGAGTTTCCTCCAGATATATGCCCAGGAGTGGGCTCTCTGGATCATATATGGTAACTCTATTCTCAGTTTTTTAAGAAATTGCCATATAGTTTTCCACAGTAGCTACACCAAATTACATTTCCACCAGCAGTGTAGGAGGGCTTTCTTTTCTCCACAGCCTCTCCAGCATTTATCATTTGTGGACTTTTTAATGATGGCCATTCTGACCTGTGTGAGGTGATAACTCATCGTAGTTTTGGTTTACATTTCTCTGATAATTAGTGATGTTCAGCATCTTTTCATGTGCCTTTTGGCCATCTGTATGTTTCCAGTCATCTTAAATTTCACCAAATATTGGGAAAAGTGAATATATAAATTTGGGTCCATTATGTTCACTAAGGCCCTGAAACCTGTATGTGGAAGAGTAGGGTAGATGTTTCTTGATTTACAATAAATAATGCACAGAGGAAGGAAGGTGCTTAAATTTACTCACAAGAACTTACTTCCAGTTGAATAGCATATAAGCAAACATATATACTATTGCTGCCTATTGAGATTTTTCTGTTTGTAGACTACCTTCAAATAGATTATTGACATCAAGAGCAAGAATATTTTGGTTCTGGTAGTTCAGTGTGCTCTTTTTTCTTTCCCTTTGTATATGAAGAAGAAAATGTGGTTAGCATTGCTGGTCAGTAGATAATAGACCAAAAATAGTGAGACAAACTCTTTTAAGCCTATCTGCCCTGTCATCTCCAGTATACAACATCAAACTGTGAGTCAGAGGAACAGGAGGCAAGTTATAAAGCACTGAAGCCCAAGTCACACTATATGTGATGCTATGCTATAGTGAGAAAATCAACTGTTGAATTTATTTAACAAACTCCAGAAACCCATGGTTTGAAGAATTCTTAGTAGTTATGTACATATAGAAGTGTGTATATTAATATTCTATACTTACATTAAATTCATACTTTAATTAAATAGTACTTATATTGAATAATGTTCTTTAATATAAATTGAAAGAAAGCACAATCACTAGAATTAGATATATGTTCTGTTCAGTTATTGCTAACAAAGAATAACAAACATTTAGGTGATAATTTGGATGCTTGATACATAAAAAATATGTTTATTGAAATATATTTTTAAAAGGTCGATCCTTCTTTTTAATTTTACTGTATTTTGTGGATTGCTTATTTCATTACTAATCTCATTCTGCATTCATAGACTAAACCAAGGTTATAATGAAAAAACAGGTGATAATAAAGTACATGAGAACTGTCTATGTGGCCAGCACCTATTTAACTCTTGCATTAGCTCTACAAAATAAGTGCTGTAATATTCATATACAGATCAGGAAATGGAGATTAAGAATAGTATCAAAAGTTGCACAGCAAAAATTCAAGCTCATGTGGTCTGACTCCAAAGTACATGCTCTTAAACACAACACTTTGCTGCTTTAAAATTGCACATAAATTCCACCACTTTTCTCACTTGTAGCGTTCAACAATGAAGGGACACATAGAAAAGAAAATGAAATAGGAAAGCTTTCATATAAACAGATTTGAAAGCAACATGGAGAGGAAATTCAACTGATGCAAATAATAGTAACTTTCCAGGATTTTTGCAATATCCACAAGATAATTTCCTGAACATCAGTAGTAACCATTAATCTAAATGTTTGCATATTTTGCCACCTTCCATATTCTTTGCACATGGGGCTTTCACTCTTTCTGACATCTTGAAGAGTTTACACATCTGTGATCCACAATCAGCATGAAGGATAAAAGTAAGTCTGGTGAAATTAATTTCCTAGATACTTTATAAAAAATCAATGAGTTCTCAGACTAGTGGAAGAAATAGGATTTTTTCTGAGAAAAGTTGTGATCCTGTACACACACACACACACACACATATACATACATACAAAAAACTGCTGTCATGTAAGCAGTTGATTAGTCTGATTATTTGTTGGGCATTTATTGGAGAGAAGAAGATAATGAATTAGTAAAGGCATCTTCATTATTCATTCATTTATTCTTCAATTTATGATATATTTAAAAGCCTCCTTACTATTCAGAGTGAGGCAAGGCACTGTTCTCAGCATTTAGGATATAAAAGTGAATCATAGAGACATAGTCCCCATTTCCATGGTATTAATAATCTATCTCACAGGAAACCTCAAAATAGTAGTCAAGAGATGATAAAGGCCTGATCTAGAAAGATAGATTAAAAGGAAGTTCAGATGTGAAAAAGGTTAAGGAGGAAAACTCAAAGCCTTAAGAACTAAGGATAAAAAATAAAGAGGGGAATAAAATTAGTCAAAAGAGAAATCTGAAAGAAAATATTTTAAAATCTTCTTTATTGAAACATTTCATGACAAATTAGATCTGAATGACTATATCACCAAAATGATCAATTACATCTAAAAGTAACAATTGGCATTGTGAGACTCTAAAATAACTCTAATTAAATCAGGTCAAAAACAGTTACTCTTGTAATCAGTCTTGTATTAAGCATGCATTTTTCTCTTGAGAAAGTCAAAGTACTCTTATCCTCCACACATCCATGAGGGGTAGAAATGAAGAGATTGTTCAGAGTTAGACAATATAAGAGATCTTATTCTTGAATGCCTTCCTTCTGCTCTTCCTTTATTTTCCCAATAAAATATGTGCATGGAGTACATCTTAAACAAATCCTTAAGTTTAGAAGAATTTAGGGCTATACTCTACTACAATTTTATGATAAATTAGGCTACATGATGTGGAAAGGTATTATCTAAGAGAGAGGTATACTCAGTGACTTGAAAAATTACAACATTCCAAATGACATTCCAAAAAAATATGCACACCTTTTACTTCAGGCCAAATTGCTAACCTCTGTTATAGTTGATGAAGCTCTGTTCAGGAAAAATGGTCCCACTAGGATGAAGAAGATAGTATATAAACACGACAGTTGACACTGGGTCAAGTGTGCGGCTTGATTTACGCTGTCTGACATAGGCTTATGGCTTATGATCAGGAAGCCTGTAGGAGAAAACAGCACTAATTTTACTGACAAGAAAGCAAAGGGGAAAAATCAGAAGCAGGGTGGAAAGGCTCTAAGATGAGTAATAATAGTGCAGGGAAATAGCACTTACTCTGCTAGTCTGTAAACATAAAATCTAAATATAATGTTGCACTTTTGAATTTTAGTAAATACAATGGTTAAATTAGAAGAAATGAGAACATTAAAAATTTCATATAAGAATAAAGACTGGAATACTTCATCTCAAAGATCCTGAGACAAATAAGCATCTGAAAAGGATTTATTACAGAAACCAGAAAAAGGACTGAAAACTAATAGGACTGAGAAGTAATAATGCCTAGAGATTAACAGCACAGACTCTGAAGCATGACTACTTGGTCTGGAATCTGACCACACTACTTACCAGCTGTGACTCTGAGTAAATTAAGGGTAATTAAAAAAACTCAATTTACCGTGAAGTAATTAATGTTTGACTTGTAGAAATGAAGACTGTAATATCTATCCTAGTTTTCTTTATTGCCATAGCCTGTGAATATTTATAAAGTTTAACTATTTTTATCTTCTGCCTAAATATTCACTGATTAAGATACACTGTGATGCTTCATTTTGTGATATGAATAATAGTGAGTTGATAGTATGTCAGAACTAGAAGCAGTGACTTATAATACATTGTGGATGGGTCAATGTGTCTTGGGCAAAATGTACAATATTTGCATTAAATCAGTTATAAACAGTTTTAATTATGCAGAGAAGCATGTACCTGGGCGTTGGGCAGCCGAAGTGGTAAACTACATTGGGAATTTTTGCTAGTGATGTTGACGAGTAACTAGAGCCTTTTTCCTGCTACCTTCGGACTTTGGCATCCAGCTCACCAGTATGTGACTAAAGCTAAGCCAGTCAAATTGTATCACTTAGAATAGTGAGCCTGCAGTGAATATCTGACTCTGACTCTGGTGTTAATAACCTAAAATAGCAGTGAAAGTTTAGGATTCATTCCACCAATCATAGTTTGAGTACACTGAAGACAGTGACACTGTAATCAAAGGCCCAACAGTGTTGTATTAAGTATCCACTGAGAGTAGTAACCCAGCTATGGCGGTCAGTTTTGTGCTGCACCATAAACAGAGCTGCTCTGGAGGTCTTTGGGAGACGTCACTGTGTTCTCAGCTTTTCTCTTTCCCCTTCTACTTTCTAGGTGTTTGTTTTAAAAGGTTTTCCATACATAGATTCTGTGAGCTTCATCTTATACTTTCGATAATCCATCTTTTAATTATATTAATTGGAATTTATTTTGCAATTTATAGCTAAGAACTATGACACATGAATAGATTAAGAATAATATATGTGGGTTGATTACAGGTTGCAAATAAATCTGAAAAGTTTTAAAATAACAAAATCACCTATGTGGGAACAAAAATGACCAGCCCAAGATTTTCTGACAAATAAGATAACTAACTTATAAGTAAACCCAAAAAATCACTTGTGGAAATATTTTATGATCATTTTCTTTTTCTAAATTAAGAATTTGGTGTTTTAGAGCAGTTTAAGGTTCACAGCAAAACTGAGGGTAAGGTACAGAGATTTCCCACACATACCTGCCCTCAAACATGCATAGCCACCCTCATTATCAGTATCCCCCAGCAGAGTGGTACATTTGCTACAATTTATGAACACTGACACAGCATAATCACCTAAAGTCCATAAGTCCATAATTTATATTAGAATTCATCCCTGGTGATGTACATTCTGTGTATTTGGACAAATGTATAATGACACGTATCCAACAATATACTATACAGAATAGTTTCACTGCCCTAAAAATCCCCAACAACAGCAGAATAGCATCTTCTTCTCAAGTGCACATGGGACATTCTCCAGGATAGATCATACGGTAGGTCACAAAACTATTCTCAAAAGATTTAAATACTCAAAAGATTTAGATGACACATATATCATTTTCTTTGATTACAACAGGGTGAAGTTAGACATCAATAACAGAAGGAAAATTTTTTTTAAAAAATTAGTAACATGTAGAAATTAAACAACACACTCTTAAAATCCAAAGAATAAATTGTAAGGGAAATTAGAAAATAAAGAAGAATGAAAACAAAAATGAAGCATGCCAAAATACAAAGACGCAGTGAAAGCAGTACTCAGAGGGCTATTTACAGCTATAAATGTCAACATTAAAAAGGAAAAAGAAAAAAACTCTCCAATCAATAAACTAAATTTACACTCAAGAAAAAAAGAGAAAATTTCAGCAGACCTATAACAAGAGATTAAATCAGGAATCAAAATCCTCCCTACAAAGAAAAGTCCTGGACCAGGTGGCTCTACCCGTGAATTCTACTAAACATTTAACTAATTATTAACACCAATCATTCTCACCCTTTCCAAAAAATTTTAGAGGTGGCAATACTTCCTAGATCATTTTTTGTTGCCAGCATTACTCTGATACCAAAACCATATAAAGACATCATGAGAAGATAAAACTACAGACCAATATTTCTTATGAATATGATGCAAAATCTTCAACAAAATATTAGCAAATAAAATCCAAAAACATATTAATAGAGTTATTAGCCATGATTAAATGAGATTTATACCAGTACATGCAAGAGTGGTTCAGCATAAGTAAACCGATGAAGGTAATACATCACATTAACAGAAGTGGAGCAAAAAAAACTATATAGTTATCTAAATTGACTCAGAAAAGGCTTCTGACAAAATGTAACACTCTTCCCTGATAAATACTCTCAGAATACTGAAAGTAAAGGTAAAATTTCTCAATATGATAAAGGGTATTTATGAAAAACTCAAAACTAACATCATACACAATGGTGAAAGACTGAAAACTTTCCCACTATGATCATGAACACAGATGTCCATTATTACTGCATTCAACATTGTACTGGAGGTTTTAGTCAGAACTATTAAACAAGAAAAATAAATATAAGGCTTCCAAATTAGGAAGATGAAAAATCATCTCTACTCATAGATGACACAATTTTATATATAGAAACCCCCCCAAAAAAATTCATAAGAAAGCTAATAAACAAATTCAACAAGGTTGCAGGGAAAAGATCAACACACAAAAATCACTTGTGTTTATATACACCAGTAATAAATAACCCAAAATGGAGATTAAAGAAGAAATTCTATTTACAGTAGCACCTGAAAAATTAAATAATTAGAATTAAATATAACCAAGGAGGTGAAAGACTTGTATGCTGCAAACTAGAAAACAGCTGAAAGACGTTAAAGAAGACCTAACAAATGGAAAGACATCATGGTCATGGAGTGAAAGAGTTAATACCCAAAGCAATCTACAGATTTAACACAACCTCTATCAAAATTCTTACATTCATTGTTTTGGCAAAAAAAAAAAAAAAAAAGGAAAAGCCAGTCCCCAAACACATACAGATTTGCAAGGGTCTTGATTAGCTAAAAACAATCTTGAAAAAAAAAGAATGTTGAAGAACTCACTTCATAATATCAAAACTTACCATAAAGCTACACTGGTTTAAAAGATACTGTACTAGCATAAGGACAGACATATAAACCAAAAGAATAGAATAGAGAGCCCAGAAATAAATCTTCACATAATGAATGGTCAATTTATATTTGACAAGAGTGCCAAGACTATTCATTGGGGGAAGAACAAGTCTTTTCAACAAATGGTTCTGGGAAAAATGGACAAAGTATAAATCTGGACTTTACCTACAACCATAAGAAAACATTAATTAAAAAGAGATCTAAAATGTAAACTCAAGAGCTAAAACAATAAAACTCTAAGGAAAAATAATGGAGAAAATCTCCATGATACTGAGTCTGTCATTGACCTATGAATATGACATCAAAGCAAAAGTAACAAAAGAAAAAAATAGACTAAGCTTTATTAAAATCTAGAACATTTATGCATCAAAAAGCAAAAAGATAATATAATGAATGAGAGAAAATATTTCAAATTAAGTGTGAGATTAATATCCAGATTATATAAAGGATCCTTTTAAAAATACAATAAACAGCCCAAATAAAAACTGGTTTGAAACAAGATTTTCAACAAAAATAAACAAGTGACCAATTGCTTGCAAAAAAAATGCTCAACATCAGTAGTTATTAGAGACCTGCAAATCAAAACCACAATAAGATACTATTTCACACCTGCTAAGATGGCTAAATAATAAAATAAGTAAGTAAATAAAAAGCTCCAGTATAACAGTTGTTGGTGAGGATGTGGAGAAACTGGATCACTCACGCATTACTGTGGACAACGGAAACTGGTAGTCACGTGGAAAACATTTCAGCAGTTTCTCAAAAGATTAAAAACAGAAGTACCATATGACCCAGCAATTCTACTCCAAGGCATATATCTTAAAGAATTTATAGCAGGGATTCAGATATTTGTATACCAATGTTCATAGAGGCACTGTTCACAAAAGGTGGAAACAACCTGCTGTCCATCTTCAGATGAACAGATAAACAAAATGTGGTCTATGCTTCATTGGAATATTATTCAATTATTAAAAATAATGAAGTTTTATTTTATTTTATTTATTTTTAATTTTAGAAGGGAAGCCCCTTTTTATTAAACTTGTACATCTTACTTTCTTCCTTTCAGAATCCTAATAAAAAACTTATGTTTCTGCTTACTTAAAAAAACCAAAAAACAAATGAAGGAAACTATTAAAACATCACTTTTGTGATGGGAAAGGAGAAAACAAGATTCAACATAAGTATAGAAAACTGTATCAGGAGCAAAGAAATAATTCGAAGAGGAGCTTACTTCAGTCTAGGGCCAGACCACCTGCACACACAGCCCTAACCTAAGAGGATTTCCAAAGCAAACCAACCCCAGGAGACCAGGGAGCAAGCCCTAAGAAGTTTGTTACTTCTGAAGTAACAAACAGAAAACGAATGATCGCACAAATACAAATCACTTTATTTGAAAAAAGTACACACGCATTCAACACATGTCTCCCCTCCCTTCCCAGGCTCTCTTTAATCAACAGCTGGTGGAGGAGGGCAAACCCTTAGCAACAGGGCGTTCACAAAATGTATGTGTTCTTTGCCAGTTGCCATTTGTAGTCCCCGGAACTCCAGATGGTGCGGAGGGTGCACTCCTGGTGCCAGTGTGCCACCCTGATCAGGCAGACTATGGAGGCTCCCAAGAGGATCAGGACCATCACGGACAGCCCTGCCAGGACCACCATCACTTTAGTGCCGTGGGGCAGGGCAGGATACAACTCCTTGCCGAAGCAGCGCTGCATGCACTCCTCCTTGGAGGGGTAGCTGTTTTTATTGCACTGGCACCCTCCATAGTTGAAGTTGTCAAGAGTTCCTCTCGGCATTAAAGTACCAGCGTGGGAAGGCTGCGCGGCAAGGCCCAGTGACCGCCTTGGCAGTGCAGTATTCTTCATAGTTGAAAATATCACTGGAGATGTCACCAGCATCCTGATTTCTAAGAACACTTGGGACAGAGGAATCTGCTCCATTCCTGCTGGTGGCCGGACCATCAATGGTGTTTTCTGTGACACCAGCACATTTTGCAAGACACTCCTCCTTGGTCATATAATTATCATCATTCCCTTCACAGCCTCCATACACAAACTGCTGGCAGTATCTGTCAGTGACATTGTAGGACCACCTAGGGATGGCGGCCCAGCATCTTCCCACTATTTTCAAACTTGGCAAAATTCGTGGATGACACATTCTCCATTGGCAGCCTCAGCCCCAGAGAGGAGCAGCGCTGCCAGCAGAGCGAGGAGAACCCAGCACCGCTTCCGCCTACACAGCTGCGCCAAGACAGGCTCCACCTGGCCGCGCGCCACCAGCCGTTGGGGTCTCGGGATCAGGTGCTGGAAGGGCCTTTCCACGCACATGCACTGGAGCGCCTCGCATTCAGGTGCGGGTGCTCGCAGATGGTCCCAGGGTGTGGTGCTGGCTCTCGCCATGCAGGAGATGTCCGGGAAGCCCTTTTCTAGGAACTTAGGTGTGTGGACACCCTGGCTCCTTTGCCCACGATGCTTCAGTCCGCTCCTTGCTCACCCCTGACTCTCCCCCAGTTCAGAACCCCGCTGCACCCACAAACGCTTGGCGGGCGCTAGAGGTAATGGCGGCCGCTTAAAAGCAGCTACCCAAGGTGGTCCAAGAATGAAATTTTAATGTATGCTACAACACGGACCTCGTAATCATTGTGCTTCGAGAAGTAAGCCAGATATAGAAGGACAAATATTGTATGATTCTACTTACATGAGGAACCTAGAATAGGCAAATGCATAGAGACAGATATAGTAGTAGCATTTTACCTGGGCTCAGGGGGAACAGGTGTTACTGTTTTCATGAGTATAAACTGTTTTGGAGGATGATGAAAAAGTTTTGGATATAAATAGTGGTGATGGTTGCACAATATTGTGAATGTATATATAATGCTACTTAGGTATATACACTTTTGGTTAAAATGATAAACATTGTGTATATTTTGCCACAAGAAGACAACAAAACAACACATTTATTACCTCCCAGTCTCTTCAGTCTTTCATAAGATTGCAATCAATGTGCTGTCCAGCACTGAAGTCTTATCTAAAGGTTCTACGGGGAAATAATCTGCTTTCATACTCATGTGTGATTGTTGGCTGGTTCAGTTGCTTGAGGGTTACTGGATTGAGAAGCTTACTTCCTGACTTGCTAGTGGCTCATGCTCAGTTCCTTGCCACATGGGTTTTTCAGAATGGCAGACTGCTTCATCAAAGCCAGAAAGAAAGGGAGAGTATGTTGGAAAAACAGAAATCACAATCTTTTATAACCTAATCACATGAGTGACATCAGTGACATCTCATCATCTCTGTCATATTTTACTGGTTAAAATTAAGTGACTACAGTCAGAGGGAGAGGATTATACAAAGATAACATCTCAGGAGGCAGGGTTCTTTGGGGGCCATTTTAGAAGTTGCCTTGCTGCAAAGAGATTATATAAAATGATACCATAGTATGTGCATGAAAATTATTATCACACTATTGTATCATCATATAATACCAAACCAAATGTTTCTGAATATTTAGCAACATGTACCCAAGGATTCAGATGACAGACTTGAATATTCACCTTTAGTCTATATTTTTCTTGTGCCACAAAACCCAGCCACAAAGATAAACACTTTGATACGTCCAACATTTCTTTTTGAAATGAGAGCATTTTGCATGCCATCTTAGATAAATAACATTTTTTGAAAGATGTTCAAACTATCTGGCCTTCTGCGATTTTGCTTGTTTATTATTGAACATCAATACTTTCTTCCAACAACTTGACACGCCATTATTGTGACTGTAAATCTGTGCTACATCTTTGTAGAATTGTAACTGATGCCCAATGACATCTAGCTGGTACCTTAAATTGTTTATCAATAAAATTAATTATGTCTTTGAATAATATACAAACATATAAGAGTGTGTATAAATGTTTGTATATGTAATTTGTGCATATTGACCCCAAATAGACCTATTATTTCTAAGAAAAAAGTGGTAAATCCTAAAACTCTGCCTCAGTTCTTAATAAAATAAAACATTTTTCATCCTACCTGGTCTCTAAGCTCTGATTAAATTGACTAATTTACTCATATTTCCATAAGATTTAAAACAGACATGTCTTAACTGCCTATCAAGTGCCTGCACAGGCTCTAGTTAATTCCTGGCATGAAAAAGCCTGCTTCATTTCCTTTACTAACTGTGATCTTTGGGGCAATTTATTTAGTAGCCCTTGGTTTCGGTTTTCTCAGGTGAAAATTTGATTAATAACATTTTCTGCTAGATAGGGATATCACGAGGATTAAATCAGTTAATACTTATAGAAGTCCTTAGAACAGTGTCTGTTATATCTCTATATAAATACATTTAGAGATAGAGATAGATAGATAAGGAGGGGTAGAGGAATGATTGCTTACAGCAAAAATAAAATGTTGCAACAAATGTATTTTTATTGTCTCTATCTCAGCTCCTCGTCCTAGGAGATCTAGTTTTCAGCTTGGTGTGGGTTGGGGGTGAGGATGAAGAAGGTCACAGCAAGGTTGATGAAACCCTCGAGCTTCCAAAATAAATATAACCGTAGTTTCTGCTTTAAAATAATCAACAACAACAACAACAAAACATTCTTTTAGGTTAAACAGTGTCTTCCAGATAATTACTCAGTTGATTCAATATTTAAACTTCCTTTCAGGGTTATTTCTCTCTTCCTAATCACTCTTCAATTAGTTTCTTCCCAAATATAGCTTTTTAAAAATCTTTAATGACAGCACTGATCATTACAGTTCTTTTAGGGACAAAGTAATGTTTTTCTCTTTTATTACTACTCTGTTAAGGTAGAGAATTTTCAGCATCACCTGCTAAGTCTTTTCCTAAGTTATTTTCCTCATGAGCTGGCTCAGGGGTCTACAATAAGAATTCCGCCATTACTGAGTTTGTCTATTCCAACTATGCATTCAGAAATAAAGTGGTAATTGGTATGAAATACTAATGGTATTTGATAACCAAGTCAATTTATAGCCTGTGTTTAATAATCTTGAAAAGTTTGGAATTTCCCTTTTCTCTGTAACATTCTAACAATTGTCTTACGTTTCATTATGGGAAGGTTGGAAAAAAGACTCACAGTATATTAGTTGTGGGAGGATCTCAGGTCCTAGTCCTGTTTCCTCCAAGTCTAGGGAGTGTGATTACAGTGTCGTCCTTAGAAGCACAAACCCTGGGACCAGACTGCCTTGCTTAACACTTGCTCTGTAACTCACAAGCTAGGTGAGTGTAGGCAGTTAACGTTCTAGGGAAACTGTTTCTCCTCAGTAAAATGAGGTATGTGAACACGTACTTCACAGGTTTGCTGTGAGAATTAGCCAAGTTAAATAATTGACAGCTGACCTCTGAACCTCTGAACAACATGGGTTTGAACTGCACTGGTCCACCTATAAATGGATTTATTTTCATTTAGTCCTATACAGTACTGCACGATCCTCAGACTGAATTGAGGGTGCAGAACTGCAGATAGGGAGGACTGACTATGGGACTTGAGCATCCACAGGTTTTGGTATCCATGGCAGGTCCTGGAACCAAACCCCCAAAGATACAGTGGGGCACAGTATACCTCTTAAAGCAGGAATATTAAAGCAATCCAACTACTGAGGGGCACAGGATTCTTCTGAGGGCTGGCTTTGATTTAAGAATTCAAGAATCTCCAGTGACCTTGGCAAACATTGTACTATTCTACAGTCTAGAACTTTTCCATCATGTAACTTCCCCTTTATCCTTCACTTGAGGTCAGACTTCCTTCAGGGTCTGATGACTATCCAAGCTCCTCCTGGATCTCTCTCCATTTGTTCTTATAAGCATTGAACATAATAAAATCCTTGCACATTTATTGTCTTGATATTTGCCTCTCAGAGAGTGTGTAGCAAAGGACTTGTTATCATTTGTGTTAACCAGGAAGCAGACTCTGAGATGAAGATTAGCATACAATAAGCTAATGATCATTCTTGAAATATTTATCTGTGAGAATAATAAAGGGATCATCATCTGGGGAAAGGAAGAATTTGAGCTTCATGTAGTATTAACAAAGGTATCAGCAGAGCCTATAAGGAGATTCCAGTCAGAAATGACTTTTAGTATGTCCCAGTTTAGCACTGTGTCTCAATTTCACCTTTGCCTCTGTCAGTCATTGCATGCAGACAACCCCCGGGAGTGGAGTGTGGCTTTCCAATTCAACTGAAGGGAATATCAATGTATTGTATAATTATATTTTAATGAGTTTCTAATCTAGAGACAAGGTTTTGCATAGTTTCATATAACTTAATTAAGTAGACTCTACTTTTGGGGCTTGACCTATTCAAATACTAAAATGTATATACTGAATATTTCAATACATATTTATGAAACTATCTTATAAATATATATTTTTATAGAATTTTAAATCAGTTAATGGCTTCTGATATTACACATTAAGAACCTTCACTAATTGCCTATATTAAAAGTAAAATTTTTATATGGTGCCATAAAACCACATAATAAAGTATTATTAGTCTCCTATACAAAGTATTTAAAAAAAATCCTAGGTTGGGGTACTCTGAAACTTAATGGTTTCTTCTGTAGTACTTTTGTAGAAAGACCAAATAGGTGCTAGATATACTCTTAGCCTTGAGAATATATTATGGTATTCTATAACTCTAAGAATTCAAGAATTCTTAGGGGTTCCAAGCAGAGCTAAACTACTAGGATCATTTACCCACTATTATGTTACTGACTATAACCTATGTAACCTGTCTGACCAGTAATCTTCACTATATTTAAATCAAGCAGGATTTTTCCATAAGTGAGCATTTTCTTGGAGCTTGCAATACTTATCCTAGGTTTCTGTGCTGTTAATTAGCCTGTGAACTCCAAAAATTAAGACTCTGCTCCAACTAATTTGCAAATGACCTCAGTATTACCATTTCCATAATATCTTTTATATAAACAAAGACAGTTTTAAAAATATATACCAAGAAGGTATAATGTGATAATGGATATTCTAAAAGAATGTTCTAATATTCTGACATTAAAAAGGTTGAACAGATGCTTCAGAGACTTTTGACTTTGATTTGTTAGTTATTCATCATTGGTCACCACTCTCCTACGTTTGATAGAGCATGAGAAGTACTCCCCAAATATCAAAGTAATCATTTTTGTGATTCCTATAAATACAAGCTCTGGGGAAAAGACAACTGAACAATCAAGACAGGGTAAAGGCAGGGAAGTATTTTATTATAGGCCACTTCAAAGATCAGTTCATACTGCCCATAATAACAAGTTTACATGATCCTGCCTAAGTCTGCTATTAGCAATTGCACAGTTACATTATGCATGACATTTGACTATTCATAGAAAAGAAAATGTACTGTATTCCATTAGTGGTTTCCTATGAGTGTAAGTCTACAAATTACTGGTGATGTTTAGGTTGATGTGTTACTCTTTTGCATATTTATAATGCTCCTGTCACACTCATTATTAATATGAATGCAATGTGAGGTATTAAAGATCAATATGATTTCTATCAGTTTCAGATTCTGTTTGTGCTAAAACTCTTATGCAAATATGATAGTGTATTTACATTCTGCACTTATGCATGATCATGAAGGAATCTTGTGCTTTACCTTATATCACAGCTGGTATACTAAAAGTGTAAAAAGACACCTGAAATAAGTTAAAGTAAATGCTATTATTTCTGAAATCGGGAAATGATGAGAATCTCCAGTGGCTGGCTAGCCTTTTGATTCAGAACAACTTATAAGTTGTTGACAGTGTCTAGGAAGACCAGCACATCATTTTTCCCCAAAAATGCAGATCTGTTTTTAATGGCAAATATTTCCAAAAGAGGTATTTTATAGAATGCAGGTTTAAGCAGAGTTTCCTGGACTCTAAAAAGTGTATCTTTCCCTTTATTGTGTGTGTGAGTATAAAGATTTTTGTGCCACATGCTCCTATATGATTGGTCCCTTAAGAAAGTTTAAAATTCTGTGATGGATAAGAACAAAATATATCTTACATTGTCAGTGTGCCTGTCACAAATTAGATTTGGGACATTTTAGTTCCCTGATCTCAAGAATTTATACACTTTCACGATGAAAATAAATTACTGAAGATTTTGCTTCCAGCTTTGACAGTATAGACATAATCAGACCACAAATACTAGTAATATTTTTTTTAAGGAAAAAAAAAATCAAAGTGGAAAACAAACACAAATCTGTGTTCAAAGGCACTGGAGGGTAGTCAGTACTCAGGCCAAGATTTAAGAAGAAGAAAACACATTGAGGTGACCTATATTTTTGAAGGCATTGTTTTTTTCCCCTCGGTAACTTTGGCTGTCAGAAAGCAGGAACCTTCAGTTTGTAGCAATCTCACAGACTTACCAAGGCAGCCACGACTTGAAGAACTACTACCTCAAATAAAAGTCAACTACAGTTGATTTCAGGATGCAAATGTGTTTAAATGTTTAAAAATCTATCATGCACCTCACTACTTAGGAGACCAAATGAGAAAATTTGTATTTAATGCATAAATATATTTGATAAAATTCAGCACTCAATCATGGTTCGAGGAAAAATTAAAATAAGCCACACCAAAAATCAGGGTAGCCAAGAATAGTAGGGGTGATCCTTCATTTAATAAATGAGTATTTATATGAAGTACCGCATTAAAAGAGAGAATAGTGGAATCTCACTGCAGAAAATTAGAGAAGTCTATTTATTAAATTATTTATATTTTATGTTATTTTGGCAACATAAAAAAATACAAGTATGACAAAGAGAGAAATAAAACTGTCTTAACACAAGGCATTACTGTTTATATAAAAAAATCCCGAGTATACATGTAAACTATTAGAACAATTAAATAAATTTAGCACAATCTCTGGATACAATGTCAATATACAAAATTAAATTGCATTTCTATACATCAGCAACAAGCTATTAGAAGATCTAATAAAAGAATTCATTTGTAATAGTACCAAAAATATCAAACTAAAATATATTTCTGAGAAGCATTAAAAAATCTAAATAAATTGAAAATTTATCCTTTTTATAAATGGAAAGATTCATTATAAAAATGTTCATTCTTTTAAAATTCATCTATGGATCCAAAGCAATTTAAAATAAAATATGTACAGTTTTTTTTTTCCTGAGAAAACTGACAAAATAAATCTAAGACATACGGAAATGCAAATGGCAAGAACAGTGAAGACACCCTTGCGAGGAATAACAAAGTTAAAGGATTTGCACTACCTGTTGTAGAGACTTATTTCCAGTTTATAATAATTAAAAGCATTGTTGAAATAAGAATTAAAGAGTAGACTGATAGAACAGAGTCAGACCTACTTGTACAGATACAAATCTGCGTATATAGTCACTTCATTCACAACAATAATCGCCACTATTTATTGTGGGTTCATCACCACTCGTGGGTTCTGGCCAGCAGAAGTCCCACTGAAACGGAATGAGTTACTCAAGACTCTATGGAAAAAGTCAAGAGAGCGAGAGAGAGTCGGAAGCCAACTCCCCGAACATCTCAATTGCTCCATTTACTGTCTACAATCAAAGGAGAAACCATTGACCATTGTGAGATGGAATGCAGGAATTTATGAAATCACTGACCATTGTATGATGGAATGCAGCAATTTAGGGAAAGACAGGGTGGGATTTAGATTGTAGAGTCTAGCAAAGGTCAGAAGGCCCTCTAGGTTTTAGCAAGTATTATTTGTGTTGACATCAGGCAAGCCTTACAGCTTATCAGGGCAAAATGTCTGAGAAGTAGCTGCTTTAACATTATTCTTGGACTCAGGTGGCTGTGCCTGTCTTAGGTTGCCCCCTCTGGGGGTCTTACCCGTCATTGGCTAACCAGCCTTTTCACCTCTGAGTTTGCAGCTTATCATCTTGGAATCAGGCGGCTGTGCCTGTCTTAGGTTGCCCCCCTCTGGGGGTCTTACCCGTCATTGGCTAACCAGCCTTTTCACCCCTGAGTTTGCAGCTTATCATCTTGGACTCAGGCGGCTGTGCCTGTCTTAGGTTGCCCCCCTCTGGGGGTCTTACCCGTCATTGGCTAACCAGCCTTTTCACCCCTGAGTTTGCAGCTTATCATCTTGGACTCAGGCGGCTGTGCCTGTCTTAGGTTGCCCCCCTCTGGGGGTCTTACCCGTCATTGGCTAACCAGCCTTTTCACCCCTGAGTTTGCAGCTTATCATCTTGGACTCAGGCGGCTGTGCCTGTCTTAGGTTGCCCCCCTCTGGGGGTCTTACCCGTCATTGGCTAACCAGCCTTTTCACCCCTGAGTTTGCAGCTTATCATCTTGGACTCAGGTGGCTGTGCCTGTCTTAGGTTGCCCCCCTCTGGGGGTCTTACCCGTCATTGGCTAACCAGCCTTTCACCTCTGAGTCTGCAGCTTTTTATAACATCATTCCAGCCCAAGACTCATTTCTTTGGGGGCCTACAGTTTACCTTTAGGGAAGTCATGGGGAGAGGGGAATAATATACATTCTTATAAATATGTTAAAGTGACCACCAGCCCAGAAGTGGCTGTGGTCTGTTAGAATTTGTTAACCCAATCATGGGCTCCCACAGTTTATGCTGGATCAACTGAATATTCAGATAAATGAAAATGGGCCTGGACTCTTATCCTATGCCACACTCATAAAAAAAAAAAAAAAAAATCCAGTTGAGTTGTAGTCATAAATGGAAAAAAAAAAGTAATTTTTCCAAAAAAATTATAGAAGAATATCTTCTGCTTACTTTGGGAGAACAACATTTTTTTTAAGATAAAAATAAAAGAGCAAAAAATTAATAATGAAGGAAAGTATTAATTAAATAGACCTTATTTAAATTCAGAATTTGTATTTGTAAAATATGTTACAATTAAGAGACTGAAAGTACAAACCAGAGAATAATTAGAACATATATCTCAGACCGAAGATTCATATACATTAGCATATAAAGATTGCCACAGATCAATGAGAAAGCACAGACTGTGCAAGAAAATGGGAGAATAACTAGAAAATGCTTTTCAACAGAAGATATTAAAACTGCAACACACCTACTAAAAGATATTCAACATTATTAGTCACAACCACAACAATTTACCTATATATCCCACCTCAACTAAAAAAAAAAAAAGTGTTGGTGAGGATATAGTGTGATTGGAATTACATTTATCATTGGCAGGTTTGTAAACTGGTGCAACCATTTTAAAAATAGTAAGTTCAATGTATGCATATCCTATTATATACCAATTTCACTCCTACATAACTTTACATCAAAAGACACGCATAAAATTGTGAAACCAGCATTATTTGTAATAGCACCAAACTGGAAATACCACAAATTCCATCAACAATAGAATGGACAAATAAATTGTGACCTTTGTTCATATGTAACATTGTTTAGTAACCTAAAGTAATAAACCCCCACTATGTGCAACATCATGGATGACCCTCACAGATCACTGCTACATGCAACAACATAGATTAATTTCAAATTATAATCAGTGAAAGAAGTCAGAATCAATAAGTACTGTATGACTTCATCGATGGAAATTCCAAAACCAAGAAAAACTCATCATTGCTGACAGAATTCAGAATAATAGTTCTTTGGGGGCATAATGCCAAGGAAGGGGCACAGGATATATTTCTGGTTTTCATGGTGATTTTCTATATTTTGATGTGAGAGGTTCTCAACACAGTTGTGTTAACACTGAAAATTAAAGAAGCTATACACATTTTATGCATATGTTTTCCATCCTGTACATTGTGTATTTCAATAAATATTTTAAATCAAGTATTTGTATAACATTGTTTTGAGGAAATTGTCACTATTCAAATAATAGCCATATTTCTATTAGTAGCCACATACAATATGTGTTCTTGTAGCTGCACTATCCCACCATGACATTTACTTCTGAGAAAGAAACTGGAGGAAGAAATGGGACATGTATCCATTTATTGATTTCTTCACCCAAATATTAACCCATATTTATGAGAGAAAGATAACATAAATCACACTAAATATTTTGAAAAATAAAGACATTTTATCACAATAATATATATTTCAAGAAAGGGAATGAAAGAATGAACTCTCTCTCATTTCTGCTATCAAATCTGTACTCTTGCCTCAAAGTTATTTCAAATGCTAAAATTAAATGTAGTTTCACTCAGCTCTCCAGTCAAAATCAATGGGCCCTTCTGTTATTCCAGAGTGCTTTGCTTGATTTCCATATTATTATTATAATACACATATAATTCTGTTTTGCATAATACTTATTTGTTTAATGCCTTCTCCTTCATTAGGTTTATGTGTGACAATAACAAGTACAAAGATGAATTCATGAAGTTTCTGTCCCCTCATTTTTTTTACTTTAAAGGAAAAGTACATACCTTTAATTGTATATTGCAATGAAAATCTATAATAAGGACTGCCATTAAGATGGAAGAAAGATACATTTGAACAAATTGCATCACAGGGAAAATCCTGTGACCAAGGGAGAGTATGAGCCAGATCTAAGTATATAGTAAGTCATTCCTTTGTTATTTTATTTAGTCAATTATTCAAGATTTATTGAGTGTTTCTACATGCCTGGCACTGACACAGCTGCTGGAAATACACTAAAGAGTAAGATGCAGGCTCTAACCTAGAGAAGTTCAGAGTTTAATGACAGAAATCCATGCCTTGATATATAGTCACAGCAGAGTGGAAGGCATGTATAAGCTATGGTTCAAGCACTCTGACAGCACAGAGGAAGAAGAGATAGTGGCTGAGTGGTCAGTAGATAGAAAAACAACATCAACCATATATATTTTTCACTTTTCACACATAAAGCACTTCTCTAAATTTTCCACACACGACTCCTTTCATTTGTGTGTACACTAAATCTCTTCAGCGGGCATTATTACTGAACTTAATGGATGAGGAAACCAGGAAACCAGGAGTCAAACTAGCTTGTCAAGGATACACAATTAGTAATTCACAGATCCAGGCTTAGAAACTAAAATCATCCAATTTCAAAGCTCTGAAAATACGATCTTAACCATTCATCATGTACTCTCTATGAACATACCCTCAAGTGACACTTTTCCACATGCAGGCATTAAGGTGAAGACCGAAAAAAAATCACAAAACTCTATTGCACTGAATACAGATGGGACTCAGAATTTTCTTCAACACAGGCCTACTGGCACTACTGATTTCTCAGAGGTACACTATTAATTTCTGCCTTGAGAAGTCTGTAGAGAAAGAGAAACGCTGAGCATGTAGGTAGGTGAAACAGTAGGTGATTATTAACCTTGAACTCTTCATCTGGTCAGTTGCTTATCTCCACTTGATTTTGTTCTTTTTCTGGAGTTTTGTCCTTTTGTTTGGAAGGTATTTTGTCTCCTCATTTTGCTTAACTCTCTGTTTCTGGATATATTAGCTATGTCTCCTGGCCCTGAATGTGTGGCCGTACATACGAGGTGATCTGTGGGACCCAGGGGCACAGTCCTCCCTGGTTAAAGAGCCAGGTGCTCACAGGTTATCTCCTGGTTGGGCCGCATGCACCCTCCTGTTGCGATTAGGCTGTAACCGCTGGGGGTGTGCTGGCTGCCCGCCAGGCCTGCTAGCTGGGGAGGTGACTCCTTTGGGGACACTGTAAGGAAGGGCAGGATCTGGCCTGGCTGGCTGAGAGGTACAGCTGTGTCTGCTGCAGACACACTGATGTGTCAGGCTGGCCCCCTGCACAACTATCTGTGAGACCCAGCTGCATCTTTTGTTTGTGTGGTGTGTGGAGCTGGCCCCCTGCAGTGGGGCAAGAGAATACAGAGGTCATCACAGCATATGCTGATGTTGTTTCAGAATTTTTGTTTCTTCTTTTGAATTTCATTATTAATCTTTACAGTGAGTAACAAGAAATTTAGACATGTGATCATATATTCAATTTCCACTTTCACAAAGCAGCTCTGATTTTAGCATCTGGTATTAATATGGAGTGTTACTAAATTCAGGATGCAGTTAATGTGCATTTTAAATCTTAATTTGTTCCATGTCTTATGCATTTATTAGTAGAGAATTTTAAGGCAGTACTGTTTTTGTGGTGAAAATATTATTGAGACTTAAAACTTGATGTCTAAATGAGAATCAAAGCATATTCAATGGTGCTGCACCTCCTGAAATCTAAATGTGAGACAGTGCCAACCAAAAATGACAGGGACTCATGCTGCTGGAAAAGCCTTTCAACTTTGATAAAATGTCTGCTCCAAAGTATCCAATACTCTTCCACATTGAATACAAGCAATTGTCATTTTGATTTTTTTCATGCATGAATTACAGAAAACAGAACTGAACAAAAAATATTTTATCTCTAAAGAGAATCAAAAAGAATGAGCCTCAGTTAGCGTATATAATATACAGTGCTGAAAAGTCTGTAAAAAAAATCTGTAGGAATTCCCGAAGCCTAATTTTACCTCATATTTTTCATGCACTTTTCAATAGAACTATTTAATCAAGAATAATGAAAATTAATGATTATCAGACAGCACTTCATTTCCAAAGAGCTGTAGGGAAGTTAACACCCTGTTATACAGACTTAGCTCTAACAGGCTTCTGGGTTACTGGTGAGCTGGTTCAAATGTGGATCTACTGTGCTGATTAGTCATGAGTCATGTGTCTGCAATTACAAGGGCTGTGCTTGGGTAATCTTCAAAGACAGCACTGTAGAAACCAGCTGTCTATTAAAAGCTTTTATTCAAAATACATAAGTCAACTCAACATTGGAGAAATATCTCATTTTAAGAAAAAAAAGACCAATATAGATATGTGAGGGGGCACCTCAATTATCTAAGGAAGTTATCTAAGTCTGATTATCTAAGTAAGTTCTACAGTGGAACATTTTACTACAACAATTTTGCTTAGATGTCAGATACTTTCTCTATGTTTCAAGTACAGTCTTGCCAAACTAAATAATAATAATAATAGTATTTTTTCTAATTTCTTTCTCTCTGCTTTTTTTGTTTTTGAAATTCTTTTTTTTAAATCAAAGTTATTTAGCTTTATCTTTTTTGGGAGGCCTAACTAGGTTTCTTTGTTTGTTTATTCATTTATTTTAATGGCAGTACTGTGGATTGAAATCAGGACCTCATGCATGACATGCACTCTACCACTGAGCTCCCCCCATACTCTGCTTATTTTTATGTAGGTCTTCTGTTTTGGACAATATTTTCTTCTGACACTGGATGACATCATCCACTGCTACCTTCTCAATTTTCACATGTGTACTCCTTACTTGAAATCTACTCTTAACAAATTTCTAAGATGCAGTATATATAGTATTATTAAGTATATTCATCATGTACATTCAATCTCTAGATTTATTCATTCTTTATAACTGCAATTTTATATCCACTGAACAACATCTTCCTAGCTTCCCCACCCCACCACCATTCAAATATGTGCTCCTATGTATGTGACATTTTCAAATTCTGTGTATAAGTCAGACCACATAGTTTTGTTTTGTTTGATTTCTATATATGACTTATTTCATTTAGCATAATGTCCTCCAGGTCATCCATGTTGTCATGAATGGTAGGGTCATTTTATCTTTTGAAACTAAATAATATTCTGTTATACATATATACCACAAAATTTCTTTATCCATTTATGTGTCAATGTACATTTAGGTTAAAATGACCTTTCAAGGATGCCAAAGCATTATAAAGATGTTGTAATTAATTATTATTAAAATGCTTAAGACAAATGAACAAAAACAAAGTTTTAGCAATGAAATAGAAGATAAGAAAAATTAAATTGAATTTTATAAATAAAAAATAGAATAACTTTTTAAAAAATTAACGGACTGGCTCAACAGCAGAATGAGGTATACAGAGGAAAGAATCAGTGAACGTGAAGAAAACAGAAATTACCCAATCTAAACAAAAGTAAGATAACAGACTGAAAACAAAGAAAGCAGAGTCTCAGGAACATGTGGGACTTTAACTACCTATCTGACATCTGTGTCATCAGAATCCTGGAAAAACAGAAGAAAAGGGTGGGGCTGAAAATGTATTTGAATACTGAACTGAAAACTTCCAGAATTCAGCAACAGACATAAGCTTACAGATTCAAGAAACTGAACAAATGCCAAACAGAATAAACTCAAAGAAACCACACCAAGACACATGATTTGTCAAAATTCTGAAAACTAAAGACCAAGAAAAAAATTTTAGAAGTACTTAGAGTGAGTGAGACAGTACTTACATATGGGGGAAAATAACTTGAATGACACCAAACTTCCAACCAGAAACCACTGCAATCAGGAGTAGCCAGCACAAAGTTTTTTAAGTGCCTGAAAGAGAAGAACTATTAATCTAGAATTCTATATGCAGGAAAACATTCCAGAATGAAGAAGAAATCATGTAATTCTCAGAGAAGGAATGCTAAGAGAATGTGTTGCCACCAGACTTAAACTTTCTCTTAACTACTTATCTCTCAACAAGAGAATCACTTTGTTTCTACATCTCCTTTCAGAGGACCGAATACAGAGTACCTTCTTTTTAATTTCTAAAAAAAAAAAAAAACTTCTGGCAATGTAAAATATGTTAAAATTCAAAAAGCCATCTTCTCAAGAAGATTTTCTCATTCTTTTTGTTGACAGAAATGGATCTACATTCAATGTTGCTTTTAATTATTTTTCCCCTCTGGCTTACACTTACATAGTTTGGAAAAAGGTGGTATTTGTTCACCCACTTTTTATTTATAAGATTAAAGATTTCACTGTAATATCAACACAGTATTAAGTACAAAATAAATATAGTTGAAGTGGAGAAAAAGATCCTGAACTCTAGGAGATAGAAGAAAAATCAAAGAGAGACAGAGAAAGAGAAAGAGAAAGAGAAAGAGAAAGAGAAAGAGAAAGAGAGAGATATCCAGAGAAAAATTTGAGACAATTTAAATGCTTTGCAGTTTTCCTAGCCAAAAAAGAACAAAGACACTGCAGTATATTGGTAGAAAAATTAACAAAGCACTTTTGTTCTGTAGTGTATGAATTTTCATTAATTAGTTAAAATAACAATAACTGAGATTAGTAATGTACATCCTGAAATTTTTTCACTTAAATATTTTTAACATCAAAACAAATGCTATCTTGTGCTCCAGGTACCAAGCTTGAGTCCCTGTGACTCTTTTGCACACAGTGTTTCAATTTAATGAGTTAATTTTGGAAAAGCATAGTAAGAGATATATTGTGATAATCTCTTTATATTTTAAATAATTGGAGAGGATATCATATGGTTAGGCAGATTTAATTTTCTTTCATAAATATTAGATAATCTTTATAACTTGTGCTTCAAAGAAAATAATCAGTTTCCATTCTCATTTGATTTACAACAATTTAAAATGCTTACATCAATTTAAAGAATATCTTAAAATTCTTTTAATTTTAAGAAATGGAATAGATGGAAATCTGATCATGTCTGATTTTATTAAAGTGATGTGGAATTGAATCTTGTAGAACCACTTCAGTTTATGGCAAAAAAAATCTGACCACAATGGAAAGGTTCAGGTACACTCTCAGTCTCTTTAATACACGTTCTCTCCTGTTAAATGCCTAGCATTCCCAAAGGTAAATGGTAAAGCACTTTCTTCACTATTTTCAGAAAGCAAACATTTTAGATTTCTAATCTTAGCACAATGACTTCATCTTCAAACTAAATTCTGTATAACACAGGCATGTGAAAATATACCTACAATGTGATTCTACCAAGATATTAGGTTTCATTTTTGGGGAGTAAGTTTGAAAATTGTGTTACATATAAAAGCCAATAAGTAAACTTTATAAAAGAAACCATTTGAAAGAAGGGATTCTCCTATATAAATTAAATGATTTTTAAATGTATATTAGCCTTTATTCTTTATTCCATAGATGCTTAAGTGAATGAATGTCACAAATGCAAATTCAGATTTTTAAGGAAGTTTTTAAACTAACCTGTTTTTCCAGAAACCTGGTTTGGACTAGGTTTGATAAAGTCTAAGGGAAATACTGGGCTCACTATATTAAAGAATTAAACTTTAATTCTAAGTTATGTAGATCTTTGAGGACAGAAACAACTTATATTGAAACTATGATTTGGCTGGTAAGTTTCTATTTAAATGTCTTCAGATGATTCAACGCTTTCTTTCAAACAACTAAGAAACAAAAAACATTATGTGTACTTAAATATATCAAAGTGAATCATATTTTAATCAAGTGTTTTAAATCACTGTAAATCTGAACTCTAAAAAATTTTAATGACACTATAAAAAAGTCTGTTTCATTTTTATTTATCAGTTACATTTAATCTTAGTTTTCTCAATACACACTTCAATGATATTCTGTGTCAACAAAGAGTTTCAAGTGAATGATACACTCTATGTTATTCAGAAAAAATAGCAAGAGTTTGGAGAATTTTACAATTTAAGATAATTAAAGCAATCAAAATACAAACCTTCGTAGAGAAAGGTTATTGTGGGAAGCCTTCAGAGAAGGATGTTTGTCAAAGTTTAAAAAGTCTAATTTTTTAACAGAATGCAGAGAAAAAATCTCCTGGGAGAAAAATCTCCCTTTTGAAATTCTCAGTTATTATGTATATTCAGGAGGTTTCAGAATGAGAGAAGTAAGCTAGGAAGGACATGGGGGCAGCCAGTGTCTACCAAACCTTGAAGAACCAGAGCTATGTGTCAGAGATCCTAATATTTGTTACAGAAAAGTCTGGAAGAAATCATGCTCCAGGTCAATGAAAGACAATCCACAACTTCAGCTGCTATTGTTAGTAGAAATTCTGTTCTTAGTAGAAACTCAGAAGAGTTAGAATTTGATAATAAGGAAATATATTCACATATCACTCACTCATACATGAATTAACAGTGCTAAGTGCTTTTCTGCTTAATTTAATACATTAATATTTTTCTAGGCAATTAAGTGTGTGCAGGAGATGGGATATTGGGAAAAGTACAAATTATAAGGCATACCAAACATTGTATTTTAAGTTCTATTCTTGGTCTAAGCTGTTTGCTACAAAAGATATCAATGGTAGACCATAAATCAGATAAGGATTAACTGTGCTGTGTTCATTTTTTAGCTATATTGCCTTGGGCATGCTATTAAACACCTCTGAAACTCAGTTACCCACACAGAATAAAAATTATTATAATGGTTTCCCTACAAGTTTATTTTAAGAATTAAAAATAATACTTGAGAAAACTAGCAGGAATTAGGCACATTACATATAGCTGATGATGAATTAGTGATCATGTTTTTTATTTTTATTATTATTTTTGTTTATTAAAGTATAGTTGATATATAATACTATACAAGTTACAGGTGTACAATAGAGTGATTCACAGTTTTTAAAGATGATACTCTATTTATAATCTCATCATGATCTTTTTCCCTCTGAATAGGTCCAACCCTTGTCATTCTATTCCAGAAAAGCGAATGAGATCTCTGCATATTTCTTCCTTGGTTTCACACCATTTTTTCTCATAGTAGAAACTCAAGGTGTTGAGTAATTTTTCTACCATTTGCCTGCCTTTTATTCTACTTAGGTTTCTAGTTTTGAAATTTAAGTGAGTCTTACTCAAAGTTCTGTTTTTCACACTTGGCCCTGATACTCTGGATAAATTTCAATCTAAAATTTTGCTTCACAGGGATCTCCTCTGGGTCTTTAGGTAATACCTTTCAAAAAAAATCACTTAATGTATTTTATCACAACTTTATAGTGCTGTCCTGTGCTGCCTCATGCCAAGACTTTACCTCAACTTGGTTTGTAATTTATTTCCTATTCCAGTAAAGATTTCTTTTATTTGGAAATGCTTTATGAAAAAACTCATGTCTAATCTTTGGCAAATTCTGGTTTTGTAGTAAATTTATTGCAGGTTCAATAAAATCTGAATACATGTAATAATCCTAATATTTATATTTTATAAATAATATAGCAGACATTCATCTGTAAGTCAGATTTTTTTTTTAATATATCACAGAGGGTGAATTTTGGAATCAAAGAGAAATAACCTGGGATTCTTAAATATCTCCGGTCAACAATTCTGACCCTTCTCTGTGCTTTCAATGGAACGAACTCTGTTTAATGGCTACACCTGACAGTAGCAATCCATTACAAGTGCTTTAAAAGCAGACATAAGTAAAACAACTTAACCACATCCATTGTTAATAATTGATGCTTATACATCATTGGCAACTATTGATTATAGGCTTAAAAGGAAGTTCTTTTTGTATTGACTTTGGAACTTCTGCCTTGCTATATAGGACTACAGCCACATGAACTTAATGGAAGTGTGTCACAATTCTAAAAAAAAAAAAAAGTCAAAGAAACAAGATGCAATTGAGTCTTCTGTGGACTAGAAACAGGCTGTCCTTGAAAAGATGTTACAAAATGATTCCCTTGACATTAAAAAAAAACCCAAAAAACAGCTGACTGTTGTTACTAAGGGTACAATTAAATTGAGAACTGTTTTATTCTAGAAGTTTTAAATATGTGCATTCTATGTTTTAGATAAATATGAATTGAAGCTGAATTTTATCAACTGTTTACAATACCAGTCATGCTGTCTGAAATATTTTCATTTCAATTATTTTCCTCATGACTTCAAACACTTTAATTCTGTGAAGTAACAGCGGCTTGCTGATATACTAATGAAACAGTGGGACCACTATGAGATGGTCTCCATGCTTACTGTGGCTACTTGCTGTGAGAAATTATACAAATAATAGGAGAGGAAAGAGTTAAAAGGGAGAACACACTAGGACAAATAATATTTCTGTGATATAAGAAATCCTAAATTGAGTCCTAATTTGAACAATTATAGTTACATTCCAATGTTGGAGATATTGATAACTAGCTTGCAACACCAACTTTGCACAATGTTTGTTGTTTCCTACATGCAAAATAAGTGAAGTAAAAATTTGTCTTAATTCTCTAATAGGATGTCATGAATAGTAAATGACAACATATATGTAGAAGCAAACTGAAAAGTGTGAAAATTAAAAAAAAAAAACAGTGAAAGGTGGGGGCTTATTATTTCCTTAGACTTAAGATAGAGAAGATATGATGGACAATGACAAATACAAGGATGTTGGTTAAAAGCAATTTAAAAAGTGGTTTTAATATGTGAATACAGTCATCAATAGTTCTGAATGTCAACCTGTCAAGAAAAAGTCTCTGGAGGAAGATGAACTAAAATATTTACACCAAGCTGTTTCTCTGTCAGTAACTTATCCTGTTTGGAACATAAGCAGACTAATAAAGTATGTGTTTTGTTTGCTTGGGAATTGTGCCCTTTCATTATATGCACAAAGTAAATTTGTAATAGTTTATTGAGTGACATTAGAAATTTCAGCCAAGTTCAAAATCATCAAAACTGTTATTTCTAAGAGCAAGTAGATTCAAAATCTATTGTCTCTCTTTGCCAAAGTATCAAAATGTTCCTTCCTGGTGCATCACTTACTACACTTTGGGAGCATTATTTATACATGTATCATATATAATCCACTTTTGGAACCCGGACTAATTTTAAATGCATCATCCCCCTATTTTTTTTTATATCTGTTGAGTACTCTTTCCAGGCAAGGCAAATAACACCTGAAAATAATTTTTTAATCTCTCAGAATTGGAAATATGCCACACAGAATACATTTACAGACACGATTGCTAGATAAAAGCATTTGGTCATTCTGCTTATAGTAAGAAAATTAAACTTATGGGCTAAAAACTTGTGATATGCCATTTGTAGTACATGCAACATATACTGTAACCTCTGACATACTGTAAAAAAGAATTATTAAAAATGAGCAACTCAGGGCAGAAAACAGGAAAAAAAGTCAGGTGAGAATTTCCTTTGGTTCAACTTTTCATTAAAATCAAATGTTTGTTACAATTAAATTTTAAGACAAAATCCCACAGATTATATGCCTCATATCGTGAAAAGATATTGAGAACAGACCATAAAAAACTGCCAACATCTTAAAAAATAACTATGAAAAAAGGTTTCAGTTTGAATTAAAGGCTAAGAGTGTCACTTAATAGTTTTTAAAAAAGCAACTCCCTTTTCTTTATATTCCTCTAATCAAAATTGTACAAATATTTCACAACATGATGTAAATAAGTAGAAAACAACAGATTTTATTCTTTCTTTGGCAAGGAAAAGTATTTGGTAAAAATAATTTACCCCATTTTTAAAAGATTATGACTGTGAAATATCATTTATAAGTTAAATAATAGAGCTAGGAGTTTGATATCATGGTTTTACTAAAAGGAAAAGTCATTGGGTATTGTAAAAAAATTATGATAGCATTAAGCCATCATTCCTTAAACCATGAATCATTTGTCCCAGAAGCATGCAATGTGATTTTGTACTAATTTTTTGCATAATAGGGAATTTATCAACATATCTACCACAATTATTGCCATTTTATTTTTACCATATTTCAAATATTTCCTATGGTTTACATACTAAATATGTTAGCTCATTTAATCTTATATCAAGTTGACAAGAGTTTATATCACTTTACATTGGAGGAAATGTGAACTTATAGAGATGAAGTAACTTTGTTATTGTTATAGAGATTGAAAGTTGGAGAACAGATGTAAATCCAGATGCACTGACTAAATTGTCTTGAGGCACTATATTGTATGTTTCCTTCTTTTTTGGAAAATGGATCTTGCCATCAGGACCAATCATTTCTAGAATGATAGCTCTAAAAATAAGGGAGAAACTAAGCATGATCGTAGTAAGTACTTCTTTAACACGAGGCTGAGGAGTATGCTTCAGTAAACATTAACAAGATAAAAGAATTTTAATAAGGACAATATGTGTAACTGCATACGTGACATCAAAATTTCCACCCCGAAAGCCAACTCAAGCTAAACCTGTCCAAAATAACTATCTTGACTTACTCACCATCTACACCAATATTTTTCCTCACCTATGTTTTCTCTTAACAAATGAGTACATTATTCACATAGGTCCTCAAGAGACAAGGAATGCTGAAAACAGTTATCTTTTTCTAAGAAGTTGCACCCCAAAAGATAACATTATGAAACAAAGAACATAAATCTTTGGTAGACAGCAAGCTGTCTCTGGATTTTCTTACTCCTCTGGCCAACAAATATCAATGTGCAGATACTTGCTGCACCCAGAGCACCCTCACACTCTTCTCCAAACAAGCCATAGTTCCATTTAGTTATTTTATTTGGTTCAAAGATCAAGAAATTTAAATTATGAGAACTACTCCCCTTCACATTTAAATGCAGCTGCATATAATCTGGTATTCTATAAATGGGAAGTCAGTTTATCTGTCTACATTTTTTCCCACTACAGACACTCATAAACTAGTGCCCATTAGTGGCACAGGGGAACCATAACTGAAGTAAACACCATCAGGAAACATAAGAAAAAAACACAGTATCACTGGTCCATGACAATGATAGACTCCTGTTGGAGGATCCTGCTTTAAAGTTCCCTGTGAATCCCTTGATTCTGCTTTCCAGGAGGAATTTTTCTCTCTATTGTCCTTCATGTTTCAGACTTAACAGTAAGAGGTTTTCCCTGTCCATTTTCCTCCATATTTAAGGTGGGTGTCAGGAATGAAATCTCTTGGGGAGACTTAGGTTCTTTAAGTTTGGGGACTCAAGGGTTAAGACTCAAATATTCAACAAATGTCAGTGACAATGTGGGAGAAAAGGGAACCCTCCTACACTGTTGATGGGGATGTAAACTGAAACTAGTTCAAAAAGATACATGCACACACCCCAAATTTCATAGCAGCATTATTTACACCTACCAAGGTATGGAAACAACCTAACCATCCATCAACAGATAAATGGATAAAGAAGCTGTGGTATATGTACAATGGAATACTACTTGGGCATAAAAAAGAATGGAATTCTGCCATTTGCAACAACATGGATGGACTGGGGGGGCATTATGCCAAGTGAAATAAGTCAGACAGAAAAATACAAATACTGTTTGATAATCACTTATGTGCAGAATCTAAAAAAATACAACAAACTAGTGAATAAGACAAAAAAGAAGCAGACTCACAGATACAGAGAATAAACTAATGGTTACCAGTGGGGAGACGGGAAGGGAGAGAGGCAATATAGGTGTAGGAGATTTTTTTTAAAAGGTTTATGATGGGATTATATGAAATCAGGTATGTGAAACTTTTGAAAATTATGAAGCATTGCAGAAGTTAAAGAATCTTTCACTCAATAAAAAATAAAAGAGTCAAATATTCAAAGCTTTTTAAATCAGTAAATTATTTGACAACATAATTTTCTCAAAAATTCAGTGGGACTGAGATCCATTTATTTATAGTTAGTTTTTTGAGCCAATAACCACACAAAAATCTTTTCCAGAGAAAACTTCTAAAACTGATTTATGTCTCTGTATTTAACTTCCTTGGTTATTGCTCTCAAATTAATATGCATCTTGAGGCTGCCTGAAAGAATGAGTTTGAATTGGAAGGCCCTATTCTTAATCTACTCTTGGAGGTATAAATCTGAATGGTCCTATGCCATCCAAATCCTTTTTCAATCACATCTTTTACTTTTGAGGACTAGAAATAGTTGACTTTCCAAATATTGGAGGCCCCAAGATTTTGGATCCTTTTTATTAGCTTCATTATTTGCTATCAGACTTGCTCATGTCTTGCCTGAGCTCATTTCTTTAATACCTTGCTGAACTCAGCCAGTTAAGAGCAAATGCACACTCAACATTTCTTTAATGTTTAAAAAAAAATGATATTTATATACTATAAAATATAACTACACATCACCAAGGAATCGACCAAAGCTTAGTTAGGTGAAGCAAAAGTAAACATTTCTTCTGCATTGGTCCAGTATGAACCCACTCCACCCCCAATTTTCTGTGAACTGTCCTTTTTTTTTCAAATTTATTATGTTTTTTATTGAAGTATAGCCAGTTACAATGTGTCAATTTCTGGTATAGGGCATAATGTCTCACTCATGGGTATATATACATATACTTGTTTTCATATTCTTTTTCATTAAGGGTTACTACAAGATATTGAATATAGTTCCCTGTGCTATACAGAAGAAATTTGTTTTTCATCTGTTTTTATACACAGTAGTTAATATCTGCAAATCTCAAAGACATAGTAAACAATCTTATGGTTACCTGGAGTAGGAAGGGATAAATTTGAGGGTCTGAGATCTGTAAATGCTTCAACTATCTGTCTCAAATGTTTTCCCATAGAGCCTTAGTCTCAGAAGGTAACCTGGTCAACTTTGCATCTCTTGCACTTTTACCAAGCAGGAGGTTCTGTCTCCAAATTTCCAGGTCTATTACCAATTTCCTCTCTGCCTAGTGAACAACCTCTAACAGAGGCTGCTCTTTTTTTTTTTTAGAATTTTTAATTTTTGTTGTTACAACAGCATCTGATTTGGTTACCAATATATGTATTATTTAAAATAAAATTAGCAGCTGTAACAATAAAGAGAAAATAAAAATTTTAGTAAACTACTCTATTTCAGAGATCTTAGTCTGATTTGTCATCGATGTATCCCAAGTACCCTAGCTTATTTACAATATTGACTAACTTATCCAGATTCAAATTATAAAAATTATTGAGTATGTTGGCTTACATAGATGAATAAACAGGAAATTAGGCCAAGAATATCATGCCAATAGTAGAAATGAAAATCCATGGATGTTGGTACCTGTATATATAATTATTTAGTTCAGTTAATGATTTTGTTATTTAAAAACACTTCAGTGAAGCATTTTGTGAATTAGTAAGGGAAACAAAAGTGTATTAACAGTGACTATTCAAAAGGAAGAAAAATGACCAAAAAAGAGGAAAACTAAAATAAATTCTAAAACTGTCAATAAAACAGCAGGGTAAATCTATGTCCTGGGTGACATTACTTCTGTAACATCTCTTCAGTAACAAAGAGTGTTTCTGAATTCATAAAATACTCAGTTGGTAAACCAGTCATTTTGATAACTGCATTGATTGGCTTTCTTTGCCTGTGATTACAACAGTTTCCCCAAACTTAAAATATAAAGCTGTTTTATATATAGGACATTTCTCATGTACATCTGCTCAGTATATCTTTATCAACATTAATTTAACAAAAGAGAGTATAACCTACTTTGTTTTTAGTGTACTCTACATTTTCCTCAGGAAACCCCAAAACATCAAAGAAACACACAACACAAAATATAACTAATATGATGAGAAATATTAATTTTGGAAGCAAATGTAAATATGTTATATTTTAGAGGTGAAGACTTAAAAATGTTAACCATTTTCTTACCTATACAACAAAATGATTAAATAAATGATAGTGCATCCCTTGAAGCGACAGTATTCAGGTATTTAAAATAACATAGTTTACAATATTTAACCACATGAAGATGACTGAAACAGAATATTAAAGTGAAAAATGTAAGCTAAAATATGTATGTATATATATTTGTATTACATATAGTATATGTATTATATATAAGGTACAGTATATACACTATGGATACTATATATTGTATTATATTACAATAAGTGATATATGCAATACATATGACATAAACACACTTTCATGATAAAAGTGCAGAAAGAAGGTATTTTGTGTATGTGTGTACACATGTGTTGTGTATGTGATGTCTGATGACAATGGGATGATTGCTTATTTTGTTTTTCATCTTTTTTAACTACTGCATTTTATAAGTTATTAAAATTAGACCACTCAAAAATATACACACATAATTCAATTCAATATAATTATTTTTAACTGTTTGTCAGGCGTTTTCTTGATGCTCAGACTAGAACTGAAGATGAATAGGAGGACAAAAAATGGAAAGGAATGGAAAGGAAATGCCATATACTCAGCACTTAACAAATAATAGATACCCTAGGAATTTAAATTTCAACAAATAAATGTAAGAAATTTGTATGGGAATGTGGGACCATAAGTGTTATGACAAGCAATGTATTAAGCACATTATCCATTTTATCTAAATCTGTCTTTGCCATCACCATATGCAATTAATTTTATTATTCCAGTTTTAACAGATGAGGAAATGATAGATTAACATACTTGTCAAAGTTGGCTAGCTAGTTAAGAGGGTGACTATGACTTTGATTCTAATTCTCTTCATCTCCAAAAACTGTGTACTGTTCTTGTGGATCTCAAAGACACAGTTCGCAAGAAAGACAAATAATGCTTTGTTACTAATACTATAAACAGGCAAAGTTCTATGAAAGTACAGATTAAAGGGAGGTAAATTCTGGAGTAAATGGATCCATGATTGCTGTCAGAGTGGGGTGGGGAGGAAGGCAGAGAAATGCTGTCTGATCTGTGTCTTCAAAGGTAGGATGAGCAAATTTTAGCAAGCATGGTGAGGGACATAAGACCTCCAGCCAGCACAAAAGCATCAGCAGAGATCCAGGAATTCAGGACTGGGGGTAGGGAGTTATCCACAGGTTATGTTAAGGGTGAAAACTCTGGCTCCAAACAAAGCTCCACCCCTCCACCCAACATACAACTTCTACCATCTTTCTTTCTAGCTGATATCTCCATATTTCACCTTTTTATATAGCATCAATATATCTTCACCTTTCATTATAAAGTGTTAACCATATTTGACTAAGCTCTACTGTGAAATTCTCAAAAACTGGAAATGTGTGTGTTGATCTGTATTCAGCCAAATGAGATATGGCTAAGGATGGAAAAATATTTAGGATAAGTAAAAACAGTTACATTTTTTTACCTCAATCCAAACAGGAAAAAAAAAAGTTTAATTAGTTATCTCTCTAGCTTTAAAAATAATTTTTTTAAAAGGAGAGCAAGTACCTATTATTGAATACATGCTTTTAAATTATATTTAAAAATCTTCCTATCATAAGCAATTATTCAGATAGTTTAATTTATCCACTGACTTTCGTTTAATGAAATTTCACTTTTTACTCCAATGCTTCTTAACCCAATGCTTATCAAATTTTCTCTATAGTTTTATTTAATATAATTTGAAAATTTTAAATACACTAATAAATTTAATAATAAATACCCATAGGTTAAAAAAAATAACATTGAGAATTACTGAAAGATTTCTGAAAACCTGACCAAAATTTTATGATTTTATGAGAATGGCTCTTTTTATAAATAGACAAAGAATATGTATGTGATGTGTGTGTGTGTGTGTGTGTGTGTGTGTGTGTGTACGTGTGTATTCCCATCCAATTTAGGGGCCTGTACTTCCTCTCAGTTACGCCTTAAGACTTGCCTCAGAAACCTTTCAATGTGGGTTACTCTACTCAAAGTAGCCCTCGTACTGTCAAAATGATGTTCCATCTGTCATGGGAAGAAGCTTTTGTTTTAATGTATTTAAGTATTTGTATGTATGTATGGATTCTCTTTGGATTATTTTATGTCATCTAATACAATGATATTATGCAGTGAATAAAATACACTGGAATAAACTAAAACCTACATATTCATGCTTAAGTTTTTTTTTTTCTCATGAAATTTTTTCATTAAAGAATGCTTATTTTCTTAGCTATGTTATATTCAGAGTTTTACCATTTACATAACTTTTTCACTCTATGAAAATTGCTATATATAGTAAAACTAAAAGTTCTACCGTATAAACGGTGTGAGCTCTTACATAAACATGTATAGTTAAAACTAAATTGGTTTAATATCGTGGAAATAGATGAGTGGTGTCTTTGTTTTTGCTTTTGCTTTTTGAGTGAGATGAAGAACTTCTGCAGCATTCTCCTCAATCAAGAAAGTATACTGGACATACAAATTAATATTTTGAACTTTAGAGAATTTTAACTGCTAAGATAATTATTGTAACTTTTGATGGATTAAACTTTAGTACTGACTCAGGTTTTAAAAGACTTGACCCTAAAATCAAATTTATTTTCAATTCCTGTTTAATGACTATATTTAGAATTTATTGCTTAATTGCATCACACATCAATGCATTTTGCATTTTGATTAGGTAGTAGTTTTATGTGATTCTCTGAATCATTTGATTAGACATCCATGGAACAACTAAACCACACCCATTAACTCCACAAAAGACAAAACTCTCATTTCCTATATTGTGTTTGTAAAACTAACTTGTCTTCACAGAGACTTTCTTTGTATTTCTTTGTATGCTTAGCATTGTACCATCCAGAAAAATTTTTGGCGAGTTTCATCACCTTGAATTGTATTTCTGATCTCTATTTATCAGTTCTTTACTCATCAATTCCAATCCTTAATGTGTATAGCAACTCATTTAACAGCTTGAATGTTGTAATAAGATCTACTGAGTTAAGGATATTGCTAGTCTCACTTTAAAATTTTGAGATGTAGACAGATATGAATTATTAGATATCATGTATTATATGACTGCATATAAATGATTATTATATATTTAAGTATAATAAACATGTAGTATATATAATTATAAGCAATCATATGCATATGATTATCTATCTGCATAAGATCTATCTGTCTAAAACTACATCTGTGCATTATATCTTCCCTGTCTAAAATCTCACAAAATGTCATCCAGTGGTTCTATCATTTTGATTATTTGGACCCTGTTATGGACATTTCTGACAAAATGTAATACAGACTCTGAGCAGAATTCAGTTGTCCGTACAGAAGAATGTTATACACACAGTTTATATGAAAATGAGTGTATCCAAGATACCTGCTCACTATTTAGTGAGAAAACATAAATTTAAATGGAGAGAGGTAAACCTCATAACTTTCATCCCTTTACTATTGAAAGATTATCCAGGAAAAGAGTAGGATGATAGAAGTGATGCAACAATTTCCACTCTCAGTTTTTTGAAAGTCTCTCTCAAACACATTTACAACATATTAAATTTAGATTTTTAGATCTTAAAAAAATACCATGTGTAGATTACATTTTCTTGTGGACCTGTGACAGAATCAGGTTAAACAAGTCATATTTCATATTGAATACAAAACAGGGACTCTCATTTTCCAGCCTGTCTTGAGCTGATAATAGTTGTGAAACACATTATAAGACTACAACGTGAGGAAACAGACCTTGATTTTGAATTTCCTTTGTGCTCTAGCAATGGGGCATAATGTTCAGTTATGCTGTTATGAGATATCACTTGCACAGCTTATCTTAAAAAAATCCTCTAGTAATATTATTAAGAATAAGTTACACCACATGTATTCTATACTCAAATTGAAATTCATTCAATAGTATTTAGAAAACTTCAGGCTATTTCAGATTTTTATTTTCCATTGATTTGTTTTTCTTATAGCTTTTTTTCCCTCCCAAACAGAGTTTAAATAAAAAAAAAAAACTGGGAGGAAATTTTTTAAATAAAATAACACTTTCAAGGGATTATCTATCATTAACATTGTACTCTAGATCCTTGTGAGGTTAGATGATTTCCATCAGAAATTATATTTTTCATATTCAGTTATATTTCACTGTTGACTGTGTGATACCTTAGTGGTAGTGGAGGAATATAATTAGAGAACACAGCAATAGAAAATCACTAATGGGATAATACTCTTTGCAACTGTCAGCAGTTTTTCACTTTTCACGTGAGGATGGGTTTGCTAATTGGATTAAGTCTGTGTCTAACTGTAACCTCAGCAAGCATCAGTTAAAGAAAGAATTGCCATGTCATACCTGGGTTGTGCACTAGGTGGTGAAGTGCATAGTTAATAATCATTTAAAGCACAGCCTATGTGCCTAATTATGCCTATTTGTTTGATTAAAAATCTGCTTATCAAGGCTAATTGTTCAACAAAATCTTCAGGGATATCTGGAGTAACCACTTATAGTATCTGAACTAGAGGTGGATTAAAGGTGTCATCAAATGTTTTAGCTTTTAGGCAACAAAACTGCAGCTGATTTTACAGGCTTTTTTAAAAAAAGGAGTGCAAATACTGAGTTTTAGTGTAAGAGGACAGAATAGAATTACAGTGTCATTCAGAATATTTTTAGTGATGAAATCCATATGGGATGCAAAAAAGAAAAATACAGAGGAGTACCTGCTGAGTGTGGAATCTATTTGTGAGCTAATTTTGTGTCTATGAATAATTTAATGATACTATAGTACAGAATATATGCCAATATCAATGAACTCTATTTTAAAAACTTTTGGACAACATCTCCGGGGTCCTTCCATCTACATGGGGCCAAATGACTTAGGTTTTAGCCAGTGAAAAGAGAGGCTGGCCCTTAAAATATCCCTTGATGTCCTACAAAAGATCTCTCTTTGGTCATTGGCTAGGGACATGCATAGCTTCAAGTGGAGTGTACTCAAGTCTTACATCATGACCAAACCATCAGATGGGTAAAACTAAGTTCCAAATGTTTGCATGCAGCAGAGATGCTTTCCCACCTCCACAGTCAGCCCACATACGGTATGTGTGCAGTGACAGACAGACCTTTCTTACATGTCAAATTAGTACACTAACACCTGGGAAATAAGAATTCTGAAAAACACATTTGGTAGTTAATATAGTTTGAAGTTTCCTCTGCAACTTGAGAGGTACTGAAACTGGTAGTTTCTTTTCTTCCCCAGTTAGTGGAGAACTGTGAGACTTCTGTTGAAAATATAAATTCCTTTTTTAATCTACACTGTTCCAGCCTCCATTGTGGTCAGCTGTAAAAGAGTTAAAATCCTAGGTAAATGTGAAATAACTCAGCTGGATAATTCAGTGCCCTGGACACAGTTGATTGACTTAGAACAATCACTAGTGATATGAACATTGTAGCCCCCACTTTATTTGACCTTCAGGATGGTTTACTTGCTGGTGTTCATGCTCAGGCTCAACACTCTTGAGCAGCAGCAGCAGCATGTACAAACTCAAGAAATGAGTGTTTACCTCTCCTTCACATTTTTTATTTCATCCTTTGTGGGCTTTCATTCTCGAACATCTAGCATCAAAATGAGAAGCTCAAGTTTATTCCTACTATGAGCTTTTAGAGATATTAGAAGACAGACATGTTACCATGCACTTAGTCAATTCAGTTTGGCCACCCTGTGGTCGCCACCCAGCTGAAGCTCCAAGTAATACGCCACTGGGTAGCATGGTTTCATTAATAAAAGTGTGAGCAGCATGCTACAATTAAATATCTATTAAATATATGATGTTTTAACTCACGATTCTTATTTTATCTAAACTTACTGTAAGAAATAAGCAAATATAGAAATTTATGGCCATTAAATTCACAAACTTTATGAACCAATATCAGTTATACTGCTTGGAGTTTTGCATTTAGAAAAGGATTATTATACAAACTGAATTAAATCAGAGCATTCAGAAAGAAATATTAGGGCATTTGTCAAAGTTCTATTATAATGAATATGATTTTAAAGAAGTACTCTTTGTAATCTTTCTATTTCTATACCTGTCCAGGTACAATGAGTTACTATTACACAAATTTTTATAAAGAATATTTTCCATGGTTACCTTCTTCTATTCTGAGGAAATATGTAAAATTCTACATAGGAAGCCATTGTTTTATAGAGAAAGACACTTAACTAGAAGTGACAAGAATCCATTCTACCACTAATCACTTTCACACTCTCGGACCATTTCCTTACTCTCCCAGTGGTTTGGTGCATCTGTATTGAATAAACTGCAAGATTGCCGATCCTTTATGAAACACAGGAAGTGAGAAGAGATTTTAACATTCATACAGTTCCTCTGAAATTTACTTTTGTTTTCACTTCAAATAACAATTATCTTTTTAACCATCACTCCCTGTCCTATTTCAAATACCTCAAACTCCCACATAATTTTGATTTAGCTTAAATCTCCAAACTTCTATGAAGCCAGTACCTGAAGAGACTCTCTGAAGGAAGAAAGGAGAGAAGTGAAAGCAGCACCAGCATGGTGTCCATGTCTTTTACATATTAGTTCACCGCAGAAGAGACTCAAGTATATATTTTTAATCTTTAAATCTTGCATTACCAGAGAACAACTGAAACATTGATTTTTTGTTTCAGCCATTCAATCCTCATGAGCCTCAAGATTTTCCTGGATCTGAGTTAAGTGCTACTGGAATGGAAAATTGTAAAATACCTAACTCGTGTATAAAAGCATGTCTGACCTTTATATAAATGTGTTCAAACAAGTTAAATGAGGACATCATGACAAAATGATACGAGAATAATCAAAGATTATCAAAAACTAGGCAGCATTTTAACAAAATTTAGATTAGTGGAACTGTAAGTGTACCTTTACATTGACAATAAAAGGAAATACAGAGAAAAATGAACCACATGGAATGTACAAATTAGATGTTTAAGCTTTAAAAAAACTTGTTCTTCAGGGAGGATAGCTCAAGTGGTAGAGCACATGCTTAACATGCATGAGGTCCTGGGTTCAATCCCCAGTACTTCCTCTAAGAATAAAGTAAGTAAACCTAATTACCCCCGCACCCCCCCAAAAGTAGTAAAAATCTTGTTCTTCTAGTAAAATCCTCTAATAATTAGGATTTCCGTATTTTGTTTTCTCAAGCTACATCAAATAACCTAGTAGAAGAGAGACTTCATAAGATGATTTCACAGAACCTCTCTAACGTAATATTTTGCAACCTATATGTTTTGGGATAAGTTTCTTCCACAGAGGAAATAAATGTCTCCTCTTTATAACCAAATTTCCTTTGGTATTACATGATTTTTACCAAAGTGATTAAGATTAATCTGAAAGATACACAGATAAGGGAGTTATGCCTCACAGTGACTTGGTAGAATTATCACAGCAAATAACTCCTGCAATCCAATGATTTTTAAACAATATTTAGAATAATGCAGAAGATAAATAGATGTTTGTGTTTGTCCACTTAGAGAATAATCATATATCTCTCTTTATATTCAATAAGTACAATCTCTGGTGGTATGACGTGCTTGGACAAACTTTTTCAGAAACCTAAGTGCTAGGTACCAATGTGTTTTCCTTCCAATCCTTTGTTCTTTTCTTCCAAATCCTGCAAGTAGCTTGGAAACCTAAGCACATTGTAGAGCTTTATCTTAATAGTTTTAATGATGAAGTGAGCATTTACTCACCCATTTAATTGCTTATTTCTCACTGATATTTGCTTAAAATTATTCAATTGACATACTCCTTGAGAGAGCAACTCTCCCCTGATATGGCATTACCTGAAAAATCCTCAAAAATAGATCTCTATAGCAGAAGCACAGGAAAGCTTGCCCTGGCTTCCTCCTCTAATGATCTCTCTCCTGAAACTGCTCATGTAAACACTTGCACAAACATTAGTGGATAGGGAAATTATCTCTGAGAGCAAATGTGGCAGATTATATTTTTCCAGGTATTACTTCTCAATGACTTCGTTTGAACTTGAATTCATGGGCTATAAAGAGTGGAAGGTTATTTTTTTTTCTGCTTTACTCTAATATATGCTTAATAAATTTACTTCTTCTATGTGATTATTACTATATGATATGTGTTTATATCATATTTTTATTGCATATCTATTTTTGGCACAAGTTTATAAAGATTGGTTAATTTTTAGTTATCTGTATCAAGGAAATTGAACAATGAAGTGAATAAACCTCAGTGGGAAACAGTCAAGATCTATGTGAGTCACAGGAATGAATTATATCTATACAATAGCAGGGGCAACGGGTTTGCCTTTTTAATTGTGTGTGTGTGTGTGTGTGTGTGTGTGTGTGTTTATAACTCAGGCTTATCTGAGTATTCATCTTTATTCTCTAGTTGGCTAGCATAAGCCATCTCAAGGCATGCCAAGTGGCTAAAGAATGGGCAGCCAAACCTCTTAACAAACAGTATCCTCCATTTCTTCTCCATCTGTTTCTCTCTGCTTATTAGTTTTATTCTTAATATAGTTTCTCTTCTCCAGATGGTGAGAAATATGGTCACTGACACTTCCTGAGTCCAGCCATTCACAACTTCACTAGAAGATTCCAAAAACACAGAACTTCTATACCTGCAGAAGATGACACATACTAAGAGGTCAAACTAATAGATCCTCAATAACTGGGGGAACTATAGTACAATGTCAGTTATAATTGTATTTTGTGTTATGTATTCTTAATCATCACTAGATTTCTGCTAATATAACAAAAAGACCCATTTTTTATAATTATATATATATAATATATAAAAGGGTATAAGAACAATTTTTACATATATACATAATTTATGTATATATATAAATATATATATTTATGTATATATAATATAATATAAGTTATACATAAATTATGTATATATATACACATATACATAAATATATATATATATGTAAAAAAGAGTTCCTTTTTTTTTAGACTGGCACAAGTATAGTGGCAACTGAGAACTTTCTGTTGTTATTTTCTCTGGCAGTCATACCAGCAGTAGTAGAATTTCACTTTGGTATTCAGTTTCTATGACCTGAGATGTATTTTTGGTAATTCAACTTCTCATTAATATGCAGTATCCTTGTCAATGAAAGAAAACAAAATATAATTTCTAAATATATCCTAATTCATTGAAATGTATTTAAGTTCTTTTATCATAAGACAATTCAATTGCTTCTTCATTAGCTAAAGCATTTAGCAGGTACTTATCTACATGTAGCACTACAGAGGGCCAACTTTATGTAAAGGTTTGATAGTTCACTTAAAAGAAAAATTTTATTGTTTATTTTCCCCAAATCCTTTCCATTTATTGCTTATAGCTTTGAAATCCTTTAACTTTGAATCAAACACTATTTTTCATTGTTAGAGAGGCTGTTTAAAATTAAAATGCCTAAAGATATGACACATAAATATAAGATTATTCAGACTAATGTTTTAATAAGACAGAGGGAAGAGCATAAATGTGTGAAGGCCCAGGAGAAGCCACCCCGAAATGTGCCTCAAAGGCATACTGATAATTTTGAATTCAGGTTACTTAAGAAATGGCCAATGCAAAAGGGACTCTGACCTTCTTTTCTCTCCCATGAAAGAAGGATATAAATCTCTCGTGTGAAAGGTGCACTCCCTATGTTTGGAGGTAGAAGGACACCCTTACTGCCAGAGGGGGAATTCACACTGAGAAGCCTATATAAACTAACCTTGTTACTTCTTTAATTTACTACCCAGAGCCCAGACTCTGTTTAAATTCATTTATTGAGCACCCAAAACCTAAGTTTCTTTGTCCCATCAATTCCTCACAAATGTAATGTTTCTTTGTCTAAAAAATACAAAAGCTGCCTCTTTAGGTCTCATTTTTTTGAGATCTCCAATATGCACAAATTAAAATTTGTTTATTTTTCTACCACTTATCCGATTTGTGTCAATTTTATTAGTTCAGCCACAAAAAATTAAGAGGAGTACAGGGGGAAGTTCCCCCCCACACACACACACAAATAGCAGTGGTAGATTTGATAGATACCAAATTTTCTTAGTATAGAGAATCTGGAAAAATGACAAACTTCAATAACTTGATACATCTCCTTTATTCATTTTCTGACTCCTGAATTTATCTTAATTTTCTTTATGAGCAGAGATAGTTGCCAACAAAATAATCATTTTTTTAAACTATAAATTGGAACATATAATTCCCTTCTGAAAAGCCATCTGTGCTTTTTGGTTATACGTAATAACAAACTCAGACTTCTTAATCTGTCCAACTAAGTCTTGAGAAGTTTGACTCATTCATAATTTCATATGCTGCCCCCACCATACCTGCTACACACTGGACTCAGTGGTCCACTGCCCATTTAGGGAGAATGAGAAATCCTTTAGGGACCTTCTCCCATGTTATTTTCTCTATTTGGTGTACTCTAGAGAAGTGGATTTGTCCAAGGATAGACTGATCACTAGTTAGCAAATGGTGTCATAGATCAGCAAATAGGTATGTTCTTTGAATGTAAATCAAACACTTCACAAAATTCAGCTAATGTTTGTTTGTTTTGTATTTGTTTCATTTTCTCCTTAGCAAAGCTTTCTTAATGAAGTGCTTTGCTTTGCTTTTTCCAGATGCGTAGCTTGAGTAACAGTGAAATTTGCCCCATCTTCTATTTCACCCTCTTCTAACACTCAGGTATACTATCACACAGATACCAGTTTTTGTGTATCATTAGATTCCTTCTCCTCTTCCAAGTCTTAGCTTAAGGGTAACCTCATCTGGTAGAATCTGCTGCCCACCAATTTAAAATAATTGCAGAACTACCTCTGTGTTTTCTATCAAGACATCTTATTTAATTTTTAAATAACAATAATCACAACTTGCAATTTTATATTTTATTAGTCACTCACTTGTTTGTTTGTTTTTTTGTTAGCCTCTCCTAGAACTGTGAGTTTAATAAAGACTCATGCTATTTTTACGCACTATGCCCAGTGTCTGGAAGGTAGTATTCAATATCTAAATTAAAATACATACGTATATATTTGACTACATATTTAGATGGTTACTGAGAAGACACAAGTCTCTCTCCTGTGTTCTTTTGCTCCAGTTCATTAAACTGGCTCAGCGGCTTAGCAAATACCTTTGGTTGTATGGAGTACAACCAAATAAATCATTGATTCTACAAATTTATGATTTGTCTCAAGTCACAGCTTCAGGATACATCTTCCCTAACCTTCTAATTTGGGAGATATAGCCCTCATGTGTCTGTTACTGCAGTTTGTGTATAACTGTATCCTAGAAAATGTCACTCCACACTGAATTGATCTGTTTATGTGCTGTATCATCCATTGGGCAATACACTGCTTAAGGATACAGATTTTTGTAACTGTCTTTGTACTGCCACTTTTGTTTTTCACCTTATGTGTTATCATATAACATGAAGTCTGACTAAAATTAACTTCTAGGAAGACATTTCTTATTCATTCATTGTTCTTCTCCCATTACAATGTGAGCTCTCTGGAAGCAGGGGATGACTTGTATTTGTCTCTTTATTACCAGCTACCATCCCAGTATTAGAGCACACACAAACCTTCTATACATTCTGGAATGAAAAGCACATAATATTAAGTAATGGACGGCGTGTTTAAAATGACCCAATCATCCCTTTCATTCAGAGATGGGGAAATGCTCTAAAAGGTAGTATAATTTTCCAAGAGCATAAAGCCAACTAGTGAGAGAAATGTGATTAGACTGATTCTCCTGTAGCCAGTTCATGGCTTTCTGGTATCATCCAGTGTATTTTTGGATGTATGTTTTAGTTTCAGCTCGTCTATCCCTTAGGCAGCCACAACCTGAACAAAAGAGAGGAGCTGTTGAGTTTCTGAAATGATTATGAGAGCTCAAAGACTGCATATGAATTAAGGACAAAAGCCTTCCTAGGATCCTCACATCAGTATATTCCTTCCCTTTGGCCATGAATACACTCAGCAGCTTAGACAGGTATCATAAGGGAAAAAAAATTTCTACATCGTAAACCATTCTCTACCCTGAGAATGTTGATATTTTCTATTATGTTTGAATATCTTTCTTAAAAAAAAAGAAAGAAAGAAAACTTATCTCACTTGGACAGGCTGACATTCAGCCAAAAGTAATTTTCAGCATTCCCTTGGTTTTAGCCAGGGAAAGGGTGATTATAGAAAGACAGTCCCACCATGCCTTTAGGGTTCATGAATCAACATCCTTATTTTTCTCATCCACACTATGGACACTGACACTTTGGTGAACTAAACTTAAGAAAGAACAGCCCATTCCCATCAAGGTGCGCTAGACTAGAGCACGCATGTGCAATGGAGAGCAAGGCAATTCTGTCTAGAGTTGTTCTCTTGGTTACCTTGTCACCCTGGTGACGTGGAAAGGCATACTGGATCTGACTGCAAAAGGATAATGGAGTGATACTGAGATGCGGTCAAGAACATAAAGCAAGAAATATATGTTTCCCTTTCTGGTCACAGAAATGGTATCAATTCTTTCAACTTACTGAAAGGAAAAAAGGCACCAAAAACCAAAACTATTGTTTTTAACTTTGTTGTTTCTATATCTAGGCTTTCCTCCAGCTGGACCTGATTGTAGATTCCTAAACATGCTAGCAGGTGTCATCATGGCTTTGCTCAAACTGCTGCATAGGTCAGGAATGCACCTGGACACTGACCCCCTCTCTGGCCCACACTCTGGGTATAAATCATGATTGAAAACTAAGTATGATAAGAAATGACACACTTCCAGTGGATTAGGATGAGCAGTGCCTAACCAAAGCAGAGTTAGCATAAGAAAAATCAGGAGAGAGGAATGACACAGAAATCAGGCAAGTCAAACAGATCAATCAAGTTAAATAAAACTAAAATATTTTGTAAAATTAAAACTGAAAAGTATTTATAAGCAGTGCTGTAGAAATGGAAATCAGATCAATTTGGCTCAGACAAAGAATGGGAGGTGAGTAAACTTATAATATCCAACTCTTGTAATTATTTTAGTTCCTATTCAATTTCTTCAAAAAGTTATTTTAAAAAATAAATAAATTTCTTGTTTTAAAAAATACAGTTAGGAGGTTCAGTACTTAAATATTTTCTCTTCAGTGGTGCATGTTAATTCAAAGTAAGAAGATGACTATATTGTGAATGACTTCAATTTACAGCAATGGTCCTAAGGCAATGTTCCAAGAGATCACTTCATCAAAGTGATTTTGTTAAGAAATGGCATCTTTCATAGAAACAACAATTGGAACAATTAATTGGTTTCAATTTTAATTAAACGACGATCTCTTTAGCTCTGATTCAATTACAACAGCTAGATAAATCTAGACAGCAACATTTAGCTAATTTAATTAGATATGGCATTGCTTTTCTGTATTCCACTATGAATAACTAGTTGGGGGCCAGTGTTTCTCCTACACAAAGTTCTCTGTACTTTCATTGGACAGACATAGGTAAACAATAGGCAAATTAAAACTACCTGAATGACATTTACATTTTTTTCAATTTTTATTTTTGGAAAGATTTTATGATGAATGGCAAATAATTGTCTTTTTCTCTGTTTACAATAAAATCCTCGACAAAAGAATTGTTTAATTTTATCAAGACATAAATTTAAAAATGATTTTGAGATAGTAAGGACTGATTTCACTATAGAAAACCTAATCCTACCTACCTTCACTACTTTTTAATTATTTTATAAAAACTGCCTTTTAATCTTTTAGTTCAATACTTAGTCCAGAGTTGCAGTATTAAAGGAAAAAAAACACGCTGAATAACAAATGAAAGTCAATTTTATTCCAATGGTATTACAACAGGGGAGAGATACTGAACTTTATTCCACCAAAACAAAGAGTCTTTGTTTTGGTGGAATAAAAAAAGTAAAGAGTAAACTTTCTCCTATTCTCACAACAGGAGGTAGTTTTACAACCTGGAACAAGAAGCCTACTGAAGTCAGGCCCCTCTCCTTCCACAGAGAATGGGAGATAGAGGTGCAATCTTTCCTCCATGTTTATATTACAAGAGATGCTTCGTAGGTCCTTGAGAAAGACATTACCTGACTCATAAAGTTGACAAGAGGCTTTTAAGGGGATTTAGACATATTTCAGAGGGGCAGAGAAATAGTTTGCAACTGCAAATCTCCTAAATTAAACACTGAAAGAAAAAAGATAATAAGGGGCTCGAGTCAAGAAGAAACCAAATCTAAAGCTTAATCAATCTGATGGAAATGTTAAGGCCTTCTTAGTTATAGTCAAAGAGCATTTAGGAATGAGGTCTCTACAATCCTTTCTGCCTTTTTCTCATGACCCTTAACAAGGTGGTTGCTGCAGCTCCTGCCATTACATCTGCATTTTAGATGGAAAGAAAAGGAAGGGCAAAGGGCAAAAACAAGGAGGGTATGAGGTGAGTCTGGCTCTTTTTTAAAGGATTTTTTTAAAGTCAACCAAACAAATTAAACGTACAATGAAGTGGCCACTACTGAGTCTTACAGCCGTATCTATCTATGAGAAAAGCTAGAGAAGTAGTATGCATTTTTTTTTTTTTTGAGTCTGGGCATACTGCCACTCGAGTACAACTGGTTTATATAATGTTGTAATAGTAAAATTTATTTAATTTATTAAGAAAAGTAATAAAGTTTGATATTAATATTTTATTTTAACTATATGATGTTTTCCCAAATAATAATTATAAATTATTATGATATTTTCCCAAAGAGTAATTGTAAATTATTATGATATTTTCTTCTCAATTCAGTCTTTCCATATGTTATTAAAGTTTGAGTTTAGGACTACCTTGGGAGCTTGTTACTGTATGTTCTTTGCACCTTTGTTCTGTTGCTTTTCCACTGCCTTTATACCCCTGGCCTTTCATATTCAAAGGACTTTAAACATCATGAAATATCTCCTGATGCCATTGTTAAGTTTACTTTTAAGTTACATTTGTTTTTAGGTGCCATGCTTTATTCCCTTTCTTCTATCCTTAGGCATTCACAGTGATGTTCAAGGATTTGTGTAGACAGACATGAGAATTGAGTCTATGTTTCAAAGAAACTATCTCTTTCTATGCTGGAGTACATTTAATGAGTTTCTCCAGATTAGTCACTAAATCAGCTTACCCACTGCAAATTTAGACACTCAGAGTTTGCCAACATCATTCTAGACCAGAAGAACTGGCAAAACTGTCTAGCAGGTCTTAACATAGTTATAACAGTTCATTTTTAATAGACGTAAATAAAGTTGAAATATGAAATGCATAGGTAAATAACACTTTAAAAGACTGTTGGGGAATATGAAATGAGATCTGAAATAATGGAAAAGAAAACATATTCTTTTGTCAAATAAGGATATTCAATACAAAGTTTTTAATATGAAAGTATCCATTCTCTGTAAACTGATACATGAATTTAAGATGATCCTGGCACTAGGCCCAGGACCTGGCTTCACCAGCCCCAGGATCTCCTGGACTCTGCTCCACCCACCAGTAAGCCAGGTCCCCCAGAGTTCCACAGCCAGCCATCCTGGCCCCACCAATCAGCAGCTGGCAGCCTCAGCACAAGGCAGGGCCAGGCAAGCAACTGGACCAGGGGCTAGCCACAACTACCAAACTGCCTGCCACAACAAAGGGACCCACACAGCCCACATGGGGCATCCTTGTTGAATAGGTCTGGTGACCAGAGAGGAGTATACAGCTGGAACTTGTAGGACTTCTACAAAAAGCCACTTCTCCAAGCTCAGGAAACATGACCAACCTACAAGATACACATAAATAAAAACAGCAAGTTAGGCAAAATAAGGAAATAGAGGAACATGTTCCAAGTGAAGGAACAAGATGAAACCCCAGAAGAAAAAGTGAAGTGGAAACAGGTAATCAACCTGAGAAAGACTTCAAGGTAATGATAATGAATAGGATAGAAGAACTCAGGAGAAGAATGCATAAACAAAGAACGATGTTACAAGTTTTTAACAAAGAGTTAAAAAATATAAAGATTAACCAAACAGAGTGGAAGAATATAATAACTGAAATAAAAAATACAATAGAAGGAATCAATATTAGACTAAATGATACAGAGGAATCTATCAGAGAGCTGGAAGACCGAGTAGTGGAAATCACTGAAGCTGGGGGGAAAAAAAAAAGAAGAAAAAGAAATGAGGACATTTTTAAGAGACCTCTGAGATTACATTTAGCATACTGACATTTGCATTAGCAGTCTCAGAGAAGAGGGAGAAGAAGGGGCAGAGAATATATCTGAAGACGTAATAGCTGAAAACTTCCCTAACTTGGGAAAGAAAACAAGACATCCAAGTCTAGGAAGCAGAGTCCTAACAAGATCAACCCAAAGAGGACCACACCAAGACACACTGCAATTAAAATGGCAAAAAACTAAAAATAAAGAATATTAAAAGCAGCAAGGGAAAAGCAGTAAGTTACACACAAGGGAACTCCCAAAATGCTATCAGATGACTTCTCAACAGAAGCTCTGAAGGCCAGAAAGGAGTGGCACAATATGTTCAGTGTGATGAAAGGGAGAAAGCTAAAGCCAAGAATACTCTAGCTAGAAAGGCTTTCTTACAGATTTGGTCAAGAGACCAAAAGTTTTGCAGACAAGCAAAATCTCTAAGAGTAAGCACCACCAAACCAAATGTTAGAGATTTCTCTAAGTGAAAAAGAAAAGGCCACAAGTAGAAACATGAAAATTATGAAAGGAAAAAGCTCATTGAAAAGGACAATTATGCAATAATAGTAGTAAGTCAATCAACCATATACAAAGCTAGTAAAAAAGTTAAAAGACAAAAGTAGCCGTATCATATCTAAATCCACAATAAGTAGTTAAGGGATACACAAAACAAACAGATAAAATATGAGGTCAAAATTAGTAATCATGGGGCAGAGGAATAATCCTTTATCGATACTCATCAAGGAAACAAGAGAGAAGGCTCATATCAATAAAATTAGAAATGAAAAAGGAGAAGTTACAACCAATGCCACAGAAAACCAAAGCATCCAAGAGACTACAACAAACAACTATATGCCAATAAAATGAACAACCTAGGAGAAATGGGCAAGTTCCCAGAAATGTACAATTTCCCAGGATTGAACAAGGATCAAACAGAAAATATAACAGATTGACTACCAACAGTGAAATTGAACCAGTAAAAACAAAAACAAAACAAAACAAATAAAAAACCTCACAATAAACAAAAGTCCAGGAGCAGAGGGTTTCAAGGTAATTTCTACCAAACATTTAAAGAGGAGTTAACACCTACCCTTCTCAAACTACTTTAAAAAATGGAGGAGAAGGGGACACTTCCAAACTCATTCTCTGAGGTCAGTGTTACCATCATAAAATAAATGATAAAAATCAGGCCAATAATTTTTTTGGTTATATTTTATACAGGAATTATGTAATGTCAGAAGAATACTTTCTGTAATTATAAATTCCTCTGTTCTCATGAGACTTTATATGCAATCTTTATTTGAAGTACCAGCTCTGCTGTAACTATTAGAGTTGCCTAGAATGACAGGTTAAACACCATGACTATTAAGGTACTTATGCTACTTTGACCCCATTGAAAATGAACATTATTTCTGGAAATAATCTTTCTCATCATAAAAATTAAATTATTTCATCAGATCCAAAGCCACTTGTAGTTATTAATATGCAAGTATAATTTCATGAGACTTGAAGTGTAGATTTAATTACCATTTTAATATTTGATCTTGCCTTTATATATTAAATATGTTATTGAAGCCTTTCCTCTAGGTATAATACATATTAGGAATTTTGAATATGATGCCACTTAGGTGGAAATATGACAAATGTCATTGTCAAAATGGAAGGTCCAGAGCAATGTTGAATCAGTACAGTATTTATAGAAATATCAATATGAATGGTACTAGAGTAATTTATTTTCCAACCAACTGGGGGCATAGGCTTAGATTTCATGCTCTCACCATTCTCCTCAGCATAATTAGAGGGCAATAAACACATCTCCAAAAGATGCACATGATTGAGGAACAGAAACAGATTTCAGAAATGCCTGGCTTAACTGATGTCCTGAGGAACTAAAAAGGCTGGAGGTCTCACTACATTATGCTATTCCTTCATATTGGGAAGAAGAGCATGAGAAGCTCTCTGCAGCTGCAAAAACATCCACTATCTCATTTACCTTTTATAACCATAAGTCATATTTTCCCAGTTCTATGGTCAGAATTTGTGAATAATTATCTGTTCTTAAAAGAAGTGGGGATTCTTTGAAGAAGTAAGGAGATTTTGCAGACTGCATGTTGAATTGACTCTCAAATTAAAAAGCAGTGATGGATCTTCTGCAGTTAAATTTCAGCCACCATGGACAGCAAATTTGCAAATTAACTGATTATTAGTTTGCTTTTTATATGTGTTGATATTCAAATTAACATCATCAAGACTGATACGTGGGGTCAGAGTGAGAACAGATGAGGAATCAGGCATGGCACTGGTACTCAAATTTAAGTGTATAAAATCATTCAAGAAATCACTCAAAAAAAAAAAATTCACACTTAGTAAGTGCGGACCTAGGCAGAACACAACTGTTTTAATGGATGACAAAGAGGATCAGGTTCAAATACTCCTTACAAATTTATATCCAAATCTTTGCCTTACTCTCCTCAAATTAACTTCAGAATTTCTGTGGTTTTTCAGTTAACTAGGTAAGAAAAAAATAGGTATTTCAGTTATGTTGCTTCAGGGTTTAACTGAAGCATGAGTTTGATAATAATACTGTGCTTGTGTAGAAAACACAGATCATACAGTGAAAGGGAATTTTAAAATGACATCAAATACACATGCTGAAATTCCATTACAAAGTGAGATAATGGAAAGAAATGATAAGTGTGCTCTTGTTCTTTATTCTCAAAATTGCACAAATGATAGAAATAAATATTCAATTATTGACCAAATTAAATGATGCCTAGTTATAATGGGTTGAATTATGTCCTCCCAGAATTCATGTCCACCTGAAACCTCAGATTTTGACTTCTTTGTCTGGAAACTGAGTCTTTGTAGAAGTAACTACAATGAGCTCAGATCATGCTGGGCTGTAAATCCAATGACAGGTGTCCTTAAAAAGAGGACAGGACACTCAAAGATGCACAAAGGAAAGAAGGCCATGTGATAATGGAGCCAGAGATTAGAGTGACTCAGTACAAAAGAAAGGAATGCTAAAGACTGCTGGCAATGACCAGAAGCTACGAGAGAGTCACAGAACAGATTCTTCTGAAAGTCCAGAATAAACCAGCTTTGCTGATACCTTGTTTTCACACTTTCAGCCTACGGCACTATCAGGTAATAAATACCTGCTGATTTATGTCACCAATTTTGTAGTAATTTGTTATGGCAGCCTTAGGAAATTAATGCATCAATTAGTTAAAGGATAACACAGTGCATAATTTGCAAAAGAGAAAATGGGTCAAGGAAGCTGGGCCCAATTTTTCTATGCATGATTCTTTGATAAGAGAAATTTGTGCTAATATGTAGTATACACAGAACTCCCAATATTATCTTGAGACATTAGGCTGCCTCTCTCTTCTTCTTCTTCTTCAAGAAAAAAAAAATGTTGGCAAAGCAGAATAAATTACACCAAAGATAACATGGAAAATATCTGATGACAGAGGGTTCCTACACTATATACACGAAAGTAAATACCAATTGATCTAGAGAGCTATAGAAATGAAAAATATATAAAAAATTGAATGAAATACATGATATATTTTATGATATTAGAGAAGGGAAGAAACAAAACAATGTAAGAAGATGTTTTTTTGCTATCTTTGACTAATCAAAGTTTGAAAAATTTATAAAAAAATGTACACTGTGAGCTGATATAAAACCCGAACTGCAACCTGTCACCAACAATCTGCAATTCACATAGCCCATCAATTATGGATAAAAGAGTACAAATTCTATTTCAGAGCATCATTCATTTACCAGATTTCTTTTTGTTTAAGTAGTACACCCACAGGTGTCCCATACTGTTGATTTGGTCCCAGATCACCTAGATTATTCTGTCTTAAAAATTGCAGTAATCTAATGATATTTAATGATCAGTATGATATAGTGCTATAACTTATCCTCACTTTTATATCTAAATATTTTAAAATATAAATATCGTAGAATCAGTTTTTTGTTGCTAACAAACATTCCCCAAAAATTTGGAATTCATGCTTTAAATTTTATTTTTTGCATTTTGCAACCACTTGAATATGTGTTTTGTGCTAGTCTCAGTATGCTGATAGCTGGTATTGTGGCTGGACTGGCCCATCTGGTTCTTACTATGATTGCAAGATGCCCTCAGAAATGACCATCAGAAACTTTGAAAGGGACAAAATTTATGACTTAGAAACCTTGGAAACTACATGACATACTTGGGGCCACATGTCAAGATCACAGGTAAAGAATGAGAGATGGAGAGCATGCAGGCCAGGGGGTCTGCTTTTACTGGGCTCCTGGGTTGGCATCTTGGGGTTTGGCAAGCTCTTTATTTATTGGTGAATTTAAAACATAAGAGCAGGAATTTAAAGTGCAGAAAGAGATAAACAAACAAACAAACAAAAACAAGAGTCCTAAATGGCAGTTATCTAAGAAACCTGGGGTAGGGGAGTGTCTACCTCTTTATCTAGTGATATGGCTAGCAACTTGTTTACTCAAGATAGCTGTCTTTGAAGTGGATGCCTTGGCAATCAAAGCTTAAGTCAACACTTCTATTACAAAAAAGAAAAACTCTCAGGGCTTACACTAAAATATGTCATAAAAACTGAATCATCTTCTTAAACAATCTTACACACAAACATACACCTACACACAAGCACACACATTTACACACATGATTTCTATACCATTTTAAACCACTTAAGGTCTTCCTAAAATTCATCCTTAAATACTCTAATGATTCTCTGATCTCAAGAATTGCTGCAGAGTGGAGAGTATAGCTCGGTGGTAATGCACAAGCCTAGTATACATGAGGTCCTGTGTTCAAACCCCAGTACACACCTCCATTTAAAAAACTAAAGAAAAAAAGAAAAATAATAATTTTTGCAAATAATTTTCTATAAAATGCATTCAATTCTGTTGTCTATGAATCACACAAATAAAACAAAAAGAAAAAATTATTATGAATATTAAAATAGTATGGATTCTTAAAGATAATTTTTTTGTTTTTAATACAATGATCTATAGGAAGTCTCCACAGAAAAGTTTTATAATTTTTTCAAAATACCCTTTTTCATATACTTATTAGTATCTGTATCTTATAAACTCCTCCAAATACTGTCCTTTCATTTCCCTTCCAAAATAATTTGTCAATCATCCAATTGACTGACATGATTTTACAAAAATGTTGTTTTTTTGAAAAATCTATCCCTATCACATCAATGATAATGTTTTGGTATTTTACTCTCTTTTGTAATTTTTTATTTCAAATATTTTGCTTATTAAAAGTAAAAACACACACAATGGATGAAAATCATTGCACATGGTCTTATTTCTTTCTGGAATTATTATTCCCTGTTTAGATCTGTACTTGATAAATAGTAAGTTTCAAAAAATACATGTTAAATAGAGTTTAACCATGGAATTCTAATTATTTCCTTTCCTATGTTAGCAATATTTTTCAAATTTCTAAGCTTAATTTTTTCATCTATATGAAATGAAAAATTAAATACCTACCTTCAAGGATTGATTTATACATTAAGAAAATTTATATAACAGCATTTAACAAATTTATTAGCTTATAGGAAGAACTTAATGTGACTTCCTCTTCTTTTCTGTTAAAATTTTTTGATCTATGAATACGACGTATGCTGTGAATTATTTACCTATGATTGGTTTTTAAAAGCCCTGGTTAAAAAAAAAATGAATTTGTCAAATGATAAATGCAGTGATGATTTATTCTTCTATGTTGGGACTAAACTGAATTTATAAAACATAGATTTGCAGATACTAACTACTATATGTAAAACAGATAAACAACAAGTTTATGCTGTATAGCACAGGGAACTAGATTCAATATCTTGTAGTAACCTATTATGAAAAAGAATAGGAAAATGAATATATGTATGTATATGTATGACTGAACTATTATGCTGTACACCAGAAACTGACACGTTGTAAGCTGACTATACTTAAATTGAAAATAATCAATTCAGGCACAATTTTAACATTTTATTAAATATCAACTTTACCTCAAACATAATGCTTATTTATAAGGGGGATTTGGTAAAGACAGAAAATATCAAAAGTTAAAAATTACCTTTAAGCCCCTGCTTCAGTCCTCCCTTGCCTCAAAGATAAAGTCTTTTTTTCCCCAACCCAATTTCATTTCTAAGAAGTAAGCATATCAATGGTTTAGAGGAGGTTCTTCTCAGGCTTTTCAATATAATCTCACTTGTATGATGTATGTAAGAGTAAACCTTCATTGAAGATGCATTCTACCAATGTACTGGATACCTTTCTTTTCTCCCCATACCCACTTCCACACTTCTCGGCCCTGATCTGTGTCCTGGATAGCTTTCTTGCTCTCTGTCTTCCAATTCAATTCCCCTGCTAAAGGCATTAACAGAAGTTAAGAAGATGAAGAGAAAATAACATTACAGCATTTGTTACCCAGATCCCTTACACCAAGTTTCTGTGCACAGGTTTTACCTTTCAGTGTAAACAACAGCTCTGTGTGCAGGCTGCCCTACACATCCAGCTATGTCTCTGGGTTCAGAGTCTGCTTCTTCCCTTTATAATTTCAAGCTTAGTGATGTCAATAGCTTTCTGTTTCACTAGCCTTGAGATACTGTATCTTCCTTTCCCTAAGTCCTTTGTGAATAGCTTTTGTTATGTTTTATTATTGTTAAACTCTCCTCAGTTATAAGTCTGAGTGGCCCATCTTTTTGTTGCCTGGGTCTGGACTGGTATATTTATATGTATATGCATTTCTGTACTCATGAGTATCTTCCCACTAGAATGTAGTATACTAGGTAAGTAAACAGTTTACGTAATTTTTTTCATAGGCTTTTGTTTTCTCAATTGAGAAAATCACCATGTAAACAATGGGCCTTTATTACTTGCTTTTAAAATATCAAATTAACATCTTCTTTGTTCTGGGATGACAAATGGAATCCATCTATATGTTTATATAAATAATATATTCATATTTATATATAAATTTATATAATGGCAGTACTATATACAAGAAAAGAGTATGTGAGAAACAACTAAAAACTCTCTAAAAATTCCACTAATTCAAGGTCATCAAACAAGGACATAGACATTTTCACAGCAAAAACCATCAAAACCATCACTCTGACATGATCAATTACAAACACAATCTTTTCTGTAAGCTGTATAGCTCTTTGAGAGAGCTTGAAAGTAATACTGAAGATTTGGGATGGATGGTTTGTTTTGTTTTTGCTTTTTTCTTTTGTGCAGATCTTTTTGTCCATCAGACATATTTCTATACGTATGTTAGTTAAAATCAATGCATCCTTATAAAGCCCTCCTGCCAAAACACACAAAAATTCCATGAATGACATTATTGGGGCCTTTTAGGGATCTATAAATATACTGATGTTCATTTCCTGCACCTTCCATACTTAGTTCTTGCCTGTTTCTCATTCACTGTCATTCTCTTTCTTGTGATCCTGCACAAGGCAAACCTTTTGAAGGGTTGTGTTTCTTTAGATACAAATTCTGGGATGCACATTTTCCACTGGCACTCTAGAAGTACCTGGGTATTTTCATTTCCTTGGATTTGCAATTCTGAACAAGCTGACAGGCTGCTGTCACCAAGCTCTTAAAGTCATCAATGATATGTAGTAGTATCTCCTCTCTCTCTCTAGATATCCATTAGAATTCACTTTTTTCCCAATTCCTACACTTCCTTTGGTAAAAATGTATAGGCTTTCACCATGAAGATGTCCCACTGTCTTAGGAATGCTTGATGTATTTGTTGTGTCACTACCACAACTGTGTGTTTGGTCATGCAGTCTTGTGGGAAGGTGTCAGCTGGTTCTGACTTTATGGGTGAGAAGTTGGAGAGCTGATTAGAACTGAGGAGGCAAGTTGGTTTACAATTGGTTAAGCTTTGAACTTGAGCTCATAAAGCATATCAAGGTTGTCTTTCTGTTTTTGAAGATCTGGGGTCCAAGGTCAATCATTTCCTTATGATACGTAGAGACCACTTCAGGAAACGATCATCTCAGTGGGAGGTCCAACTGTACATCATTCATTATGTCTCACATTGCTCTTACTTCTATGCATTAATAGCCCAGTAAGATGTAAAATAATAATTTAAAATATGATAAAATAATTATTTAAGAAATATGTCTATGTGCACTTTAATTTTATTTTTCTTTTTCAGTCTTAGGTAAAGCAGTTGGTATGTGGCTTGTTCAGCAGGCTGAACAACATTAGCAAACACATTATTTGATTTTGCTTCTGTAAACTGGTAAACAATCTCAGTATCTCTGTGTGGAGGAAAATGAACAAAAGCATCAGGATAACTGAAGACAAGTACAAGAAAGGTCACTGACAAGCATCCACATGCCTTCTCTTAGTTCAGATTAGAATATATAGTGAAGAGAGACCAATCGTTGGATCAGAATGATCGCCTCACTAGATCTTTCTGCTTTAAAAACTGTAATGATAGATGATTATCAAAATATCTCAAGGCAGTGCATCATATTTAAGGAGTTTGGGAACTTGAAATAATGAGTTATATTCAAAATGCTCCACTGTCAGAACTAAGAACATAAATAACAAAGAACATTATGAGAGAGAAGGGAAAGCACAGACAAGAAGGTTCTAGACAGATAATGGATAATCTGAGGGCTGGCAATAACACAGAACAATATAAAGTCAAATATTTTCATATTTTAATGGGAGTGGAGTGGCTGAAGAAAAGCTGAGTATTTTCTAAATTACTCTTGGAGCCCTTCCTACTCAGTGGATTTGTAAGTATCATTAACTAGGGAAGCCACTGATAATGACTTGTTAGAAACATATAAAATAAGGAGCTATCTTCATTAAAAAAAAATAATAACATGGTGAAGTCAGTACTTTTTACAACTCAGAATTCTGGTAAATTAGCCTAGTGGAGGAGATTCAGAATACTGGGGAAGGCTGAGTTTAGCATTGACAGGAAAAGACACTGGTGTTGGACTATGTAGATGAATTAATATCCTATCTTCCTCATTCCTGATTGTAAATTCTTATTTTTCACATAGAGAAAATAAAGTCTATAGTACCTAATTCACAGTGTATTTGTGAAGGAGGCAAAAGACAACACATTAAAAGAGCTTCACATAATGTATAGTGCAGAGATATTAAGTTATTTATAGCTGACTACTATTATAGAATTGTGACAGAATGCAGAACAAGTAAAAATAATAGAGTAATAGATTAAATTTACTATCAAGTTCTTCAAATTCCTTTCATTCTACTATCAACCAAAATCTGGTTTCCAATTTGTTCAGAGGTGACTAAAATCACTAATTATCTTCCAATTACTAAATCTTATGACCCCTTCTCAGACCATATATTTTTGACCTCAAGGAGGAATTTGACAATACTTAAATTTTCCTCCATTGTGAATTCTCATTTGTCATGGATAATACAAAGAAGTTCTCTCTTAGTTCTATTACTGTTTGAATATTGCTTCTCAAATTCTATCATCAATCTTTTCAACATTGGTGATTCCATAGATTCTATCATTATTTTTCTACTTTTCACCCTACTAATTTACTCAGTGTGGTTCCATATTAAATTATAAAGTTTCAAGCACACGCACCACCATCACATATAACTACATACACAACAAATATCTCTATTTCTATTGAGCTCCACAACTCATGTTTCCAATAAGCTACTCAGTATCTTCACCTAGATGAGCCAGAAGAGCAAGGAAACTGATATTTCCAAAGATTTAAATCATCTCCACAAACAGGTGCCAGCAACTTAAGGACAAACTTGAATCCTCAAGTACAAATAATTAAATTCAAGTAGACAATCAGAATTGTCCTATGTTAAGCCAGTAAACTTCAGATTGAATACAGACAAGATGGTTCATATACACTTCCCTCTTTAAATTTATGGCATACACAGTATGATTTTAAAATATACTATACATTTGCATGTTATATAATAAATACATGTATATTATTTTTATGCATATATGTATATACAGGTATGTATGTATATGTGTGCAGATATATGTAAAATGACATTCCAAATATCCCAGTTATTATACTTTCTTCATGTTATCAATCATATATGTATAGGATATATAATATGTATCATATTATATATTTTTTGGAATTTAACACAATCATTAACAATATGCTAATGTTAATCCAAAAATTAGCCTGTAAAACAACTACAGAAAGCAGTAGCATATTCATTGATAATGTAGTGGGCTCCTAAAGCATATGTAAATGATTACTATAATGATACAGTTTAAAAAAATTAATAATTCACACAGAATAAGGCCACTACCTTCATATCCCTGAATCAAATGTGTTTACAATAATCACTATTCCTCATGTAAATCAGACATATGCAAATCTTGTTCCAAATGTATTTGATGGATTATATCCTAAATTTTAACATTTCAGTGATATACAAATATATATTCCTGTATCAAATTTAGCCCAATTTTGTCATTATAAACTAAAAGTTGGTTATATAATGTCAAGGAAAAAGAAAAAATTACATTATCTAAAAACAAAGAAAACATTAAAAAATTAAATTTAGAATGAGCAAAGTAGTAAAAATCATGAATAAAATAGATTATAAAAATGAATTTAAAACATCAAGAAGAAAAGTATGAGGTAACTAATTTCATGTAGTAAATCTAATTGTATTTAATGTCTAAATTCAGATGAATTTACATTGTACAATGAATTTACACTGTAATGAATTCAGTTCATATTTAACTTCTGAGAAACTCTTATAAATTTACACATTACAGTAAAGAGATTAGAAAAAGTACTCATCAATTCATGAGCCCATGGCTACTAAACCTATTTACCATGGAAGTAAATTTCTTGGCTTTTACTAGCATTGGATTGTCATAAGAGATCAAAAATGAAAGCAGGTATGTAACCCATGCTGAGTCATAAAAAGCAAGGAGTAGAACACTTGTACTAATATTTTAACTTTTTCCTTAACATGAATCCCTGCATTTGTCATTTATAAATCTTCTCTCTAAATGTTCTCAGTATTGGAAGGAACATGAACGCCTTACATTCAAATTATGAATAAGTTTCTAATATAAATATCATATTATATTTCTCAAGAAAAGCAATCAAATGAATTCTTACTCAAAGCTTTGTTTGGCTTCAATCATGAATCATTTTACAAACTTTTTCCATACTTAATTGGAACAGATGCATATTAGATTCTATCCTTCTCTCATATCCAAGAGATAACCAGTTATATTCAGTCTTAAAAGTGGAAGAAGGAAAATTTGTTGCAGTTACAAATTATATTTCAATCAAATTGTGGTCAACCGATTAAATGAAACTTCAGCAAATAGGTATATTGGCCACCTGCCATGTAATAATCACTTTTAGGTTCTTTAGGGATTAAATATAAAAGTGAGATATAATTTGTTGAATCTGTTTTATGTGTGTAGCATGGAGGAATATTTTGTGAGCATTTTCTGGCATTCTTTTATTTGTACTTGTGTGAGCCATGAAACAGTCTAAGTTGTGGTCATATCCGAAATAGAAACTGACAGTGGTGCATAGTTAGTATTATCTGTATGTCTATGCATTTAAAAATACTCCTAACTGTGCTATTAATATATTCTGGTCATTCTCTGGATAGCAGCTAGCTAGACAGAACAGATAAATAGACATCACAGATTGACTGTTTTTTCTGTTGTGAATTAATTGAAGGTTAATATTTATATCCACAAAAATGGGTTATATTAATTTAATTTTATGTATAATTACCTGTGTGTGGATTGTGATTTAAGTTGTTAGGTCCTTTAATTCTTTAAATCTGGCACTGTCTTTTTTTTTCTTTCATACTTTTCCATTGTTAAGCAAATTAATAAATATATAATTTTGGAAGTATATAGTTGCCAAATGAAAAAAGGGAATGAATAAATAAACAGCCATTAATTTTGTGTAGCCAATGATCAAAAGCTAGCCAAATTTCACATAATTAAAACTTTTTTAAAAATAGGAATATAAAGTGTGTTTTATGATCCTCTTACCAGGGACTATGACTTATTCTTTAAGTAATATGGTAGTAATGTCATCAAATTCCTTCTATGGATCACTGCATTGGGGCAAAACACTGAAGTTTCAAATCTATGTACCAGTGTCCCCTTAAAAATAATTTAATTCTTCAGTACTGAGAGTTGAGTGTTCACTAAGTGTACAATTATCCCTGAAGGTCCCATAGTTATCCTTACCCCTCTCTATGCCTGGAAAATCAAATGACACACTTATCATTCCAGAGAATTCAAGGGTTTTAGAAGCTCTGTGTCAAAAACTGGGGACAAAAAAATCACATGTGTATTTCTTACAGTATCACAGTGTAGTTTGTTGTTCTTTCTTATGCTCCAGTATTCACATTTCTAAAATCACTCTGAAACTTAGACATAAAGAGAGGATTCTTTAAATTTTTGACAGGGAAGACATCCTGTTATATCTTGGCTCCACTGGCAGAGATAAGGAAGAATGGTTCAAAAATGAACCTTCAGAATTCAGGAAAGCAGATGCTCTGAAATTCATGTAGTGATTTTGCAGTCAATTATGATTCTTATTTGAGTACCTCTGCAGGGTGTTCCAAGAAGGATAGTTGGAAGATAGCTGGTTTTATTTATTATTTTTTTTTTTAGAGTTTTTATATGATGCTCTTGACCAGTCCTGTGTAGCTAGGCTAGAGCTCTACAAATTTGAACACACATAGAATGTTTGCTTTGTAGCTACAAACATTTCTTTAAACATGTTTCTCTCTTATTACTCATTAGGGTCAGTTTGGTCATATTTTATTTATTGTTCTCCTATTTAATTTCACTGATACCCTTAAATATAAACTGAGGCCTTGTGATAGTGTCTGTATTTTTTCTATACTTTAAAAGTACTTCTCTCAAGTTAAAAATTTATAATTTAGATGAAATGACTGTATCTCTTGAAATCTTAAATCTCCAAAAAAGATAAAAGAAGATGTGCAAAATCTGAATATTCCTTTATCTTCCAAAGGAAGGTTTTTATTGAATATTTATTTTTAAATAGGAAATTCCAAGCTTAAAGTTGTCACTGTTTAATTATTTCAAACATTTAAAGAAAGGGCAATACCAAAATCAGAAAATAACTCATACTCAAAACACATAATAAATTTCAAGAAACGTATTAAAAAAGAAACATAAAAATGAGTACAAGAATTTAAAAAGGTGCTTTATAAATGTGGATATCAAATAAGCCAATAACTATGAAAAATATTCAACATTTTTCATCTGAAAAATGCACAATATTATATTATCATTACATATGTCCCCTACCCCCATGATGAAAATTTAAAAGATTGATAATAATATACGTCATCTAGTATGTGGAACAATTGAAGCTTTTGTATACTGTGAGTATAAACTGACTAAACACTTGAAAAACCTTTTGGCATTTTCTACCAAAACAGAACATTCTCACACTGTTGACTCAGCAGTTCTACTTCTATGTCTGTAACGAAGAAAACTGTATATAAATGTGTACCAAAAGACACTTAACAAAAATCTTGATTCCAGCACTGTTCATAAGTGTCCCAAACTAGAAACAACCCAACGTCTATTAACTGTAAAATGGATATATAAATTATGGTTTATTTAGTCAATGCAACCTGGTACCATAATGAGAATGAACAAACTACAGCTACACAATCAACGTAAATGGATCTCATAAACATAGATTAAGGAAAAGCTAGACTCAAGAATATTTAATGTATATTCTCATTACATACAATTTTAAATTAGGCAAAAATAATGTATGTACCATCTTAGTGTTGTTAACCTTTTAGAAATGTAGTGACTAGAACAGAGTTTAAATTAGTCTCTAGAGTGCAAGTAATTTTTTTTATTTGAATGCTGTGCTATATAAGGTGTGTTAACTTGGTGAAAAATTATTGAGTTGTGCACTTATGATTTGTGCACTTGTATGTGTATATTTCATAGTTCCATCAAGAATTTAAGTAAAACACACACACACGACTATATTCACTATTCCTTACTTAATTCTTCTACTACTCTACATTCCCTCCCCTATCTGTTCTCTCCCATTCAATGTTCTTGTTTCTCCTTAGATTTCAGATGAATAATTCTGAAAGGTAATACCAAGATCACCAAGATACTCATTTTGCAGAGGAAAACTATTTTATATGCAAGTAACAGAATATTACATCTAGTAGAAAAAGTGTCTTTTAGTTGATCCCATTAATTCACTGGGACCATTCACCGGTATGACTTCTATCTAGCCAATATATGTAACGTGTGTTCAGTTACAAGCCAACATAATTTTCACTCCATTTTTAAATCACAAGAGGATTCAAAATATCTCATAACTTCTGATAATTTTTTTGGTCTTGATTTGATCCATTGAGACTCTTTTAAGCAGATAAATCTAATGACATTTGCATTCTAGTCAGCTCATATCTAGAATCTATAGAAATGGAGTTCAAGGATAATGTTAATAAACCAAATAAATAGGAGAAATAATTCTGTTTTTGTCTTTCACTTTTCCATTTCAGATAGTTGCCATTTTGGTTGATAAATGGCAATATTAATTGATTATATGAAAATTTTCACTGGTTAAAAAAAGGTTAATTTAAAATTATCCAAGATATAACAGAATAAAGCATAAGATGAGTTCATTAATTATATACTACTGCCTAATAAAAGTTAACCCCAAAACTTAGCAGCTTAGAACAACAGCATTTATCATTCAATCATGTGAGTCAGAAATCTAGACCAGGCTTAGCTGGGTCCTCTGGTTCAGGGTATCTCACAGGGTTGCAACCAAGGTTTGCACCAGGGGCATGGAGTTTTTCCCAGATTAGATTGAAGGAAGATTTGCTTCCCCATTTGACTGCCATACCTCACAATATGGCAATCTGCTTCATCAGACTTAATGAGTAACAAAAGCAAGAGAGAGAGAATGTGAATAAGATGGATGTCATGGTCTTTTACAACCCAATCTTGGAAGTGATATCTTATCACTTTTTCTCTAGTATATTTGCCAGAAACAAGAATTAGGTTAAACACACAGTCAAGGCTAGGAAATTGTACTATAGTTTGAACACCAGGAGGTGGCAGTAACTGGGAGCTATTAAGAAGTTGCCTACTGCAGTAGGAAATTACAAAACAAACAAACAAAGAAACAAAACCTAAATAATTTACAGAGAAAAATCCATATGGACATAATCACAAATTAACTAGAAAAAGGATTTCCTAAAACAATTAAAAACCTTGAGAGAGAGAACATGAAAAGTTTCCACTTCCTGGTAAGTGTAATATGCTGCCTACTAGGATTTGTAGTTTTACTGATAGAAAATTACTTAAAATTTCTTTCATTATCTATTGGCAATCTTGACAATTCCTAGTTTCTTTATAGTGAAATACTTTGTTTTTCATTTTTGAACATAAATTTACTCAGCTAATAAAGACTTTATAAGGTATAAGATTAATTTTATACTATTTACAAGATAATGCTTTATAAATATAAAAGTACTCTGTGCAGACTGAAGTATAATCAGCCTCTCTTTACAATTTGTTCAACTTAATCACATATGAGAATTTCCAGAGAAAAGTGAAAAGGCTGCATTAGAAGTGAAGGAAAATCTGATTAAGAATTAATTTACAGAAAATCAACATGGATATTCTTAGAATATTACAATACAATCTGAAATTCCTATAGAGGTCATAAGTTTCTTCCAAAAAAAAGTCAGAAATTAGTATTTTTGGTGCATTTTATTACAGCATATTGCTATGATCTTTGGCTATTATTTCCTAAAGTGCCACTCGCAAATTGCAACCACCTAGAATGTTAATCTTGGGATGATTTTAATAACTGACCTCGTATTTCACTGGTGGTAACCCAATAGCCAGCAATGCCTGACCAAGGTCTGTTTTTATCCCATGGCTCATATTTACACAAAACTGACAGTTATGGTGAGACTGAAATGTATTCTCTCCTCAGTATTAAACATAGAGATTAGCCCAACATATACTTATATGGTACACCAGAGTTTAAAATCACTGTAGAGAAGATCCCAAACTGAATCATAGATATCCTCAAGTTCTCCATCTTTCACAATGCAATCCATTCCTCTAACATGAAAGCTCAAGGTCTTATCCAGCAACACTGCAGCAGTTCCATTCTTCTACTGGGCTTTCCATCCAAAGGATTTTTTTTTCCCTTCCTTCCTCTCTCTCTCTCTCTTTCTCTCTTTTTGATTTACTTTGTTTACTTTTTTTAAGAATTCTAAGGGAGAGCTCATATGGTCTAAAAATCCATTCTGGATGTCCTTCTATAACTCAGCCAATCATTGTTAAGGTGACCCTTAGGTCAATTTTTATTTTCATAAATAACTTTTTTAAACTATTTGGAAACAGCATGTCTGAAAGCTCTTACTCTTCCTTGCTTGACTTCTTGCCAATCTCTCTCCAGACTGCTTAAAATGTTGAAAGAATTCAACCCTCCACTTTCCCTTCCCTTGTCCCAGGTCAACCCCAAAGACTATTTTCATCACCCCCAAATCAGGTATTCAGCCTCTTCCAGGATTCAATTAGAAGAGAAAAACAGGTTTTCCCTTCTTTCAGAGATACCTCTAGTTTGAGTGATACCCTCAGGGCTGCAATCCCATCTTTATATGGAACATTTAGTTCCTCTTTGTCTCATTACCTCACTATTTCTGATTAGGATTTTAGTATTAACTTCACACAACCAATTGGCCCATCTAAATGTTTTCCTATACAAATGATTCAGAAATCTCCTTGATTCTTGAAATGCATTTTGTCCCTCTTTCTTTTTATTTATTTATTTATTTATTTATTTATTTATTTATTTATTTATTTATTTATTTATTTGATTCAAGTACGGTCAGTCACAATGTATCAATTTCTGAATGTACAGCACAATGCCCCAGTCATGCATATACATACATATATTTGTTTTCACATTCTTTATCCCTCTTTTAGTCATCAAGTATTCAAATGTCCTTTGAAAATACCTCACTATACATATGAAAACTATGTGTAAATTTTAACGAGTTTTTTAGTAGGATTTTTTTCAGTTCAGTATCTTGCCTTATAACTCTTTAAAAAATACATACATTAACATATATGAATACTGTACAACCTACAAATCTACTTAATTATGCACCTATCTTAGCATCTCATTCCTGGAAGACATGATATTTCATTATCAAAGGCCAATCTCTCTACCTATGCCCTCACTTTTTCAAGTGCATTCCTTTCCTTTTCTACTCCCTGTTATGCATCATCAAACTTCCTCCTCTATTGGGTCATCCTCATCAGATTATAAACATGAAAGCACAGAGTGATTAAATGTGTAGCTCTAAGGTCAACTGGCCTGTATTTGAATCATAGCTTCCCCACTTACCACTTCTGAAACCTCAGCTTTCTCCTTTGAAACACTGAGCTAATTATAGTTTAATATTTCCACTCATATTTGATAAAGTTATGCAGATTAAGTGACATGATACAAGCAAAATACTTAGCACAATGCCTGGTACTAGGATTTGTTACTGTTACTACCACTATCCTCAAATACTTCAAACTTAAGTAAAAATGTCCCAAATTAAAAGAAAAAATTCCTTTATTAAATATCAGTGTATATTTTTCATCACATTTCTCATTTCCCTTCAAATCCAAAGTCATAGAAATATAGGTAGATAAATTTTATCCATTTTAACTCATTAATTCTCTAATTTTCATTCTTTTGTATTCAATATTCCCCAAAACTTCTGTTATGTAATTTAGACCTAGATCCCTTTTCTTTCTACCCTGTGGCTTTAACTGGTAACATCATCTTTTACCTTTTCCCCACAGCTATCGATCATATATCTTCATGCTAAAAAGACTCAAATTTAAGTCTCCTGCCTCTTTATTGCAACCTAGCTTATCTCACATGCATCTTATGTGCTTCAGACTTGATTCAGACATTGTATACAACCTAATTTTGCCTCGGTTTTCTTTATTTCAGGAAATGGCACCAATATGTACTGCATTTTTCAAGTCAGGAAACACAGCAAATTTGATCCAACAGAACTCCATTTTCTTCCCCTTCTGTTTTGCTAGTTTTTATATATTATATCCACACATGTCAGAAAATGAACAATCCTAGGTTGTCATGATTGCTTTAAAAAAGTTAAGTTTTTAAAGATATTAAATGCTGCCCTATTCTTGATAACTACTTTTTCTTTTGTTTCTTTTTAGGCTAACTTTATATTAATAGCTGATAAAATAAATTTTCCCAAAGTCAATTTTAATTACATTTCTGGTGTAATGACTCCCTAAATTTTTATTCAATAATCAAATAGTCATATCTTCTTCATATTTTCATTTTTTAATGTTTTTCTCTAACAAGGCAGAAAGTGGTTTGAGGTACCTTAATAGAGAGTAACTTAATAGTATTTTCCTATCATGTGTAATTTTGGCATTTTTGAACATTGGGTTAAATTAACAGAACAATGTTATAAAAAAAATTAACAACTTGGAGTTAGGGAAAATAAAAATATGAAACAGTTCTAATGGCATTTTATCCTACTTTTTTTCTATCTGCTTGACCCATTAGCAAAAAAAAAAAAATCAAATAATCTACAAATCCAGATTCTAATTACATTAAATAAGCAAAAACATCTTAGCAGTGCTGTGTTTGGCCTGTTGAGTGGAGACTCCACATGTTGTGTCAGGTTAGATATGTGGAAATTTTTTAATATGTGAGGAATTGACATATTGGCACTTATCACCACTGTGTGAAAAACAGTATCAGAGACAAGCTTCTTTTTTCTGAAAGAGAGTGTGTTATTAAATGTTGGGAACAGCTGGTTTGACAGATTGTCCTTGTTTGTTCCCAGCTTAGATTTTGCTGAACACTTGAGCATATATTGGATATGCTATTTAGGCTAGACATGACATTTCCAGTACCTCTTTAAAGGTCAGAATGACAGATGTCTGGGTATAATATTCTCTATGGGAAATATTTAAACAGTGATCAATGCTTATGTATTTTTCAAATACTGCTCTTTATTTTAAGTGGTTTTTAAGAATTTGGTTTTTCAGAGACCTGGATTTCAGTCTTGATTTTTCTATCTCCTGGATATAATGCATAATAGTCTGATAAAATGAGGTAATACAAGTGTCTACTTCATAAGATTATTCTGAGGACTTAATATATGAAAATACTTTGCAATTTTAAAGTGCTATATGAACACTAGCTTCTTCATTATAGGTATCATGTATGATTATTTTCTATGTGAATAAACACACATACTAATTTCTAAATAAGTGGATAAATGGATGGAAGGATGGATGAATGTTAGAATCCACATCTAACAGATAACTGGCTTCTTCATATGTTGGCTGTGCTGTCATCCAAAATTAACCATGACACAGTAATCAATTCAGCATCTTTCCACGGTATGGAAATACTATAATACTATTAATATTCTAAGCACTATTGTATATACCAAATTTCCCAGACATTTAATGAAGGAGACAGGAGAAGGCTTAACACATCTCAGAGCATACAACTTTATAAATGCCTCTACTCCCAAGTCTAACTGCCGACTAGGAGTGGTGGTTGAGTTTGGGTGTTATTAGTGCCTTTGATCAGTCTTCATTTTCCAGTCTCATTTTTCCTTCTAGTTCCTAGATTCCTCTTGCTTCTGCCCAAATTTTCCATACCCTTACCATACAGCATATCAGGTTTACTCCAGTTCTTCCCTTGTCCCTCAAAATCTTATGTATCACAATTTATAAAGCATGGCTCTTGCAGTCATCATTTACCAGGGTTCACTTTCCTAAGAAGCAGCAGATGATTTTAAACAAGTGTGCTTCCCATTAAACAGGCTAGTTCCTAAATAAAGATACTGTTATGTGGGGGAAATGTCATTATGTTTAATCTGCTCTTGCTAATTATTTTAATGAACTCTACAGATAGTCTGATACAACTTCACATGAATACTTTTTCATTAAATAGAAATATTAGGATTATTTAAATAGAAATTGTCTTTATCTTAAAAGTGTTTTTGAGTGGTTCTAACATTATTACATAGAGTTTAAATTATCATTCACAAAAGAAAAATGGGGGTTTTCATTAATGTAAATGGAAATTTTTCTTCTTAAAATTTTCTGTGACTCTCCATATAGTGGCAGAATTGTGTCCAACTCCAATCAATTTAGGTAAATTGTCATATTCATTTAAAAATTAATCTTATATTGTCCTATAAAGTTGTCTCTTATTCCTGTCACTTTTCAAGGGTTTGTGAAAAGAATTCTTATCTTTCTCTTAATCAATGTAAATTAGCTATAGTATTTCATACTTTAAATTTTACAAATAACATAGAAGAAATTTATGAACTTGGGTATCCCATGGACAGTCAAAGGAGAAAAGTCACATTTAAACATTATTTCACTTCTGTCTCTAAGGCATACTCCCAATATACCTTATTATTATTAATTTCATATAATATACATATTTTTGCAGTAGAACTTATTTGTTAAAACTTTAAAAATATTTTGGTAAGTGATCTCTTTTTATTTCATTTTTAGGAAGTTTTTACAAGTTTATATTTATGTTCCTAAAACTCTGTGTTTGTGAGCTTCAGTTGAGTATGTCACCTGGATAAATAATAATAAATATTTATATTCTAAGATTGGAAATATCCAAAAGGAGCATTCTTATTTAGTAAAGAAATATGTTTTTAAAACACATCCTTAGAATTCAAACAATATGTAAATCTAACAAATGTTTGCTCATACAAAACTAGGATGGTTCTAAAATTTTATGGAAAATACTATTCCAGTGTTCATGTCCATCATGATAGAATATTGTGAAATTCATATGTATAGATCCTAGGGAATCTCTAGGTACAGGTGGCATACATTGTATTATTGTCCTCAATGATCCACTCTCTCCTGTAGGAGTATCATACCTCCCTATTCTTGCCAATTCTCCCTGCAGGTGCAGAGATTTAGTCTGAATTACTGGAGAGGATTTTGTTCCCCATGTTTTGTATCTGAGTATCATCCTATTTCCAAGGCAGAGACCTCACTTGTGTAATTAGGATGATTTTCAGATCTCTGAACTTAATGTTCATTAAATATAACTTCCCTTTTCTTTCTTCCTACTTTTATTCCTATCTCCCTTCCTTCCTTTTATTCTTTCTCTCTCTCCCTTTCTCTTTTTCTTTCTTTTAAATATAATTCAATTTCTAGCTCACCTGTTTTCCAGGCCACAAAGAAAATTTTACTTTGTTTTCTGAATTGACATTATTCAGTATTAATGTGTTGAGAGCACAAGGGGTGGTGATGGGAAATCTGATTATGAAGCTTTCTATCAACACAGGCTTCACTGAGATGTGCTTGATCTTTCTGTCACTAAGACACCTTTAAGACTGATAATCTCTTGGCATATTTGTTCCCTGATGGTTCTTGAGGGTGGAGAAATAGAGGTGCACGCTTCAGTAAGACTTATGCTTGGGACATAGGGATCTTTGTGAGACTAGAAACATCTGCTGGATTCACCTGTGCTCTCTAAACAGAACAACAAAGACTGCATGACACATCTCTTTGTAACATAATTTCCTGAATATTTTAAGCCCACTGTTGAGATCTACTGCTTAGGAAAAAAAAAGATTCCTTTTAAAATAATACTGCTCACTGACAATGCACCTGGTCACCCAAGAGCTCTGGTGGAGATGTACAGTAGATTAATATTGTATTCAAGCCTACTAACACAACATTCATTCTGCAGCCCATGGATCAAGAAGTTAATCACCATTCTAGATGTCATGAAGATATTCATGATTCGTGGGAAGAGGTAAAAATACTCTAACATAGAATTAATTTTTAAAATTGGTTTTCATTTAACATTCTGAACACTCATACAGCTCATTATTAGGGTAGAACCAATCTCATTTAATACTAGAAACATATTTGGAAAGGCGCCACCCATTCGTTTGTTTTCTTTTGAGGTTAAAACTATGGAAGTCTAGTAAATGTAGAAAATGTTCCAACGCTGACTGAGATCAAATGTCAAATCATGAATGTTCTTGTGACAAACACATTAAGAGTGTCCTATGTGGAGTGGGCAGCTGCAAAGAGCAGTGGAGCGACCAGCGCCAGGAGAGGGTGGGCAGCCACCTCCCTTCCTGGCAGGAACGCATGCAGCACCTGGCCATGGTGCTGGGAGAGGGTGCAATCCACCCACCTGCCCCCCCAAACCCCGAGCACAGCATCTGACTGCAGCATTGGGAGGGGGAGTGACCTGCCTGCCCACTGGGAAAGAGCTCAGCTCCTGACCCAGTGTTAGGAGGGGATATGATCTGCAAGCCAACAGCCACTGGGAGCAGCACAGACAAGGGTGCCAACAGAGGGCCTCTGGAAACAGCAAGCTGAGTTAGCAAAACAGGGCGAAGACACAAAGACCTCTAGATAAAATCATTAAGAATACACTGTCTCCAGGAGAACTAGATAACTGATACTTCTTAAGCCACAGTGCCAGAGAGATATGAGCAATATGAAGAAGCAGAAGGGCCACTCCCAATTAAAAGATCAAGAAAAATCCCCAGAAAGCACAATCAAGGAAATAGACATTGATGGCCTACTAGATCAAGATTTTGAAAAAGGAACAAAAAGAAATAGTGTTTAGAGATATAAAATATGTCAAAAATGAAATAGAAGCTATAAAGCAGAACCAAGTAGAATTAGTAAACTCATTTGCTGAGTTGAGAGTTGACCTAAAGGGTGTACAAAGCAGGCTAGATAACACAGAGAAACAAATAAGTGACCTAGAAGACAGGACAACATAAAGCACCCAATCAGAACAGCTGAGAGAAAAACAAATAAAAAACAATGAAAACAATATTAGGGACCTATGGGGTAATATAAAGCATGCCAATCTACATATAATAGGGGTTCCAGAAGGGGAAGAAACAACAAAGGGAATTGAAAAGGTCGTTGAAGAAATCATGACTGAAAACTTCCCAAACCTAAAGAAGGAATCAGATATCCAAGTACAGGAGGCTCAGAGGGTCCCAAACAGGAAGAACCCAAACAGACCCACACCAAGACGTACCATAATGAAGATGGATATAGTCAAGGATAAAGAAATGATCCTACTTTATAATGATTAAAGGAGTGATACAAGATGAGGATATTACACTCATTAACATATATGCACCCAATATAGGAGCACCAAAGTACATACAAGAATTACTAACAGAGATAAAGGGGGCTAATGATGGGAATACAATCATAGTTGGAGATTTTAACACTGCATTAACATCACTAGACAGATCTTCCAGACAGAAAATAAACAAGGCAATAGAGAAATTAAATACTACAATAGAAAAACTAGATTTGGTGGGTATTTTCAGAGCATTACACCCACCAAAAATAGGATATACATTCTTTTCAAGTGCACATGGAACATTTTCCAGGATCGATCAAGTACTTGGGCACAAAAGAAACCTCAACAATTTTAAGAAGATACAAATTATCTCAAGCATCTTTACTGACCACAATGCCATGAAACTGGAAATCAACAACAGAGAAACAAAGGAGAAAAAAAGGAAAGCATGGAGATTAAACAATATGTTATTGAAAAAACAATGGATCAATGAGGAAATAAAAGCTGAAATTAAAAAATACACTGAGACAAATGATAATGAAAGCACAACCACTCAAAACCTATGGGACACAGCAAAGGCAGTGCTAAGAGGGAAGTTTATAGCAATACAGGCCTTCCTCAAAAAAGATCAATCTCAAATAAACAATTTAACCCACCACCTAAATGAATTAGAAAAAGAAGAACAAAAAGCCCCAAAAAGCAGCAGAAGGAAGGAAATAATAAAGATCAGAGAGGAATTAAATACAATAGAGATTAACAAGACCATAGAAAAAAATCAACCAAACCAAAAGCTGGTTTTTTGAAAAAGTAAATAAAGTCGACAAACCTCTGGCCAAACTCACAAAGAAGAAAAAAGAGAGAGCACAAATTAGCAAAATAAGAAAGGAAAACGGAGAAATTACAACAAACAAAATAGAAATACAGAATATCATACGAGAATATTATGAAAAACTATATGGAACCAAACTGGATAACCTAGAGGTGATGGACAAGTTTCTGGAAACATACTGTCCACCAAAACTGAATCAAGAAGAATCTGAACACTTGAACAATCCAATCACTAGAAACGAAATAGAAATAGCAATTAAAAACTTCCCTACAAATAAAAGTCCAGGACCAGACGGCTTCACCGGGGAATTCTACCAAACATACAAAGAAGAACTCATACCAGTCCTTCTCAAACTCTTCCAGACGATTGAAAAGGAGGGAATACTCCCAAACTCATTCTATGAAGCCACCATCACCCTGATACCAAAACCAGGCAAAGACACTACAAAAAAAGAGAATTATAGGCCAATATCACTGATGAACATAAACGCCAAAATCCTCACCAAAATTTTAGCAAATAGAATCCAACAACACATAAAAAAGATTATACATCATGACCAACTGGGGTTCATCCCAGGGACACAAGGCTGGTTCAACATACGCAAATCAATCAGTGTAATACATCACATCAACAAGAGAAAGGACAAAAACCACATGATCATCTCAATCGATGCAGAAAAAGCATTTGATAAAATTCAACACCCATTTATGATAAAAACTCTCGCCAAAGTGGGTATAGAGGGAACATGTCTCAACATAATAAAAGCTATATATGACAAACCTACAGCCAGCACAGCACTCAATGGTGAAAAACTCAAAAGCTTCCAACTAAAATCTGGGACAAGACAAGGATGCCCACTATCACCACTCCTATTCAACATAGTCCTGGAAGTCCTAGACACAGCAGTCAGGCAAGAGAAAGAAATAAAAGGGATCCAAATTGGACAAGAAGAGGTAAAAGTGTCATTATATGCCATTGACATGTTACTATATATAGAAAACCCTAAAAGGTACACAAAAGCTACTAGAGCTGATTGAAGAATTCAGCAAGGCAGTAGGCTACAAAATTAACATTCAAAAATCAGTTGCATTTCTTTACACTAACGATAAATCAATAGAAGAAGAAAGTAAAGAAACAATCCCCTTTAAAATAGCACCCAAAGTAATAAAATATCTGGGAGTAAATCTAACCAGGAGGTGAAAGAATTATACACAGAAAACTATAAACCATTGATGAAGGAAATTAAAGAAGACTTTAAAAAATGGAAAGATATTCCATGCTCTTGGATTGGAAGAATCAATATTGTTAAAATGGTCACACTGCCCAAGGCAATCTACACATTTAATGCAATCCCTATCAAATTACTGAGGACATATTTCACAGAACTAGAACAAAGCATAATAAAATTTATATGGAACCATCAAAGACCTAGAATTGCCAAAGCATTACTGAAGAGAAAGAAAGAGGCTGGAGGAATAACTCTCCCAGACTTCAGACAATACTATAGAGCTACAGTCATCAAGACAGCATGGTATTGGTACCAAAACAGACATATAGACCAATGGAACAGAACAGAGAGCCCAGAAATGAACCCACAAACTTTTGGTCAACTCATCTTTGACAAAGGAGGCAAGAATATACATTGGAATAAAGACAGTCTCTTCAGCAAATGGTGTTGGGAAAACTGGACAGCAGCATGTAAAACAATGAAGCTAGAACACTCCCTTACACCATATACAAAAATCAACTCAAAATGGGTTAAAGACTTAAACATAAGACAAGATACAATAAACCTCCTAGAGGAAAACATAGGCAAAACATTATCTGACATACATTTCAAAAATTTTCTCCTAGAAGAAATAAAAGCAAGAATAAACAAATGGGACCTAATGAAACTTACAAGTTTCTGCACAGCATTGGAAACCAGAAATAAAACTAGAAGAAAACCTACGGAATGGGAGAAAATTTTTGCAAGTGAAACCAACAAAGGCTTGATCTCCAGAATACATAAGCGGCTCATACGACTCAATAAGAAAAAAATAAACAACCCAATCCAAAAATGGGCAGAAGACCTAAACAAGCAATTCTCCAAGGAAGACATACAAATGATCAAAAAGCACATGAAAAAATGCTCAATATCACTAATTATCAGAGAAATGCAAATCAAAACTACAATGAGGTATCACCTCACACCAGTCAGAATGGCCGTCATTCAAAATCCACAAATGACAAATGCTGGAGAAGCTGTGGAGAAAGGGGAACCCTCCTACACTGCTGGTTGGAATGCAGTTTGGTGCAGCCACTATGGAAAACAGTGTGGAGATTCCTCAAAAGACTAGGAATAGACTTACCATATGACCCAGGAATCCCACTCCTGGGCTTGTATCCAGAAGGAAATCTACTTCAGAATGACACCTGCACCACAATGTTCATAGCAGCACTATTTACAATAGCCAAAACATGGAAACAGCCTAAATGTCCATCAACAGGTGACTGGATAAAGAAGAGGTGGTATATTTATACAATGGAATACTGCTCAGCTATAAAAACTGACAACATAATGCCATTTGCAGCAACATGGATGCTCCTGGAGAATGTCATTCTAAGTGAAGTAAGCCAGAAAGAGAAAGAAAAATACCATATGAGATCGCTCATATGTGGAATCTAAAAAACAAAAACAAAAACAAACAAACAAAAACAAAGTATAAATAAAGGAAAGAAATAGACTCACAGACAGAGAATACAGACTTGCGGTTACCAGGGGGGTAGAGGGTGGGAAGGGATAGACTGGGATTTCAAAATTGTAGAATAGACTACACTGTATAGCACAGGGAAATATACACAAAATGTTATGATAACTCACAGAGAAAAAAATGTGACAATGAGTATGTATATGTTCATGAATAACTGAAAAATTGTGCTGAACACTGGAATTTGACACAACATTGTAAAATGATTATAAATCAATAAAAAATTAAAAAAATCTACCCCATAAAAGGTGAATTATATAGTCATAGGAAAGAATAATTTTAACAAAGCTTTAGTGAGGTTACATTTGATGTAGTGTTTATCATTTTAGTATAGATTCTTCATCCTATTGTTCAGTCTTAGAAAGTCAGAGTTACTGAAATATAGCTGTGTGACCTTAGAAATGCCATGTAATCCCTCTGACCCTTTTCTACCTTAATCTGGAAAAGGAGCATTTATTAACACTTTATATACAATGCTGTTAGAAAAAAGTAAGTGAGAGGATTATGTAATGTGAAATATTAATTACAGGGTAACTAAAATTATTGCCATTTTAACTGTAAGCAAGAGCTAAGATTATAAGGGAAGAAAATGACTTTTCTCACAGCTCATGCATGAACATGTTCCTTTCAATGAACTGATGATAATATTTTGCAAGGGTTTCATACTTATATCCTTATAGAGAATAGACATTAACATAAAATGTGTGAAGTGGAAGGATATAAGATTATGGAGAACAATGAGGCTCAGTTACTTAATAGGAATGTTCTAAAAGAAGCATTTACTTTTCATTTTTATTAGAACATGACACGACTACAGAGATGTCTGGCTTAAAGACAGCTAGTTTTAGATGTAGTTTACAGAATTACTCTCCAACTGCATTTCTTTAATAAATATTTTGCTTCAAAACTGTTGTTGTCTACAAATCAGCAAAATCAGACTGTGGAAACTTCAGTTTCCTAGTAACATTGATACTTGTCTTTTCAATTCTGCTCTTTTCTACTTTTCTTTTATTCTAAACATTTGCTTTACTACAATAAAGATCCACAAAGTGTTCCCTATTTACTTCTTCTATTTGGTACCCACTGATTAACTGTATTTTGGGATAGAAGGATGGGGGTCAAGACCAATAAAAAATGTAAGAGAACAACACAGAAAAGAACCTAGAACTTTGCATGGGCACATACAAAGGAATTACTTCTGTAAGCTGAAGAGCTTAGAATGAATTTAGTGAATGAACCAATGGAGTCAACAGACTGTAAACGGTTTGAAATATCTGCAGTTAGAATATAATGACATGTAGAAGGAATTTCAACAGCCATTACCCTTTCAATCTCTGATAGAATAATGAACCGACAGCTTCATAAGCATTTCATCTCTACTGTAAATTATTACATCGCTATTGTATATCCTAAAATAATCATCCTGAGTTTCATTTATTCTTATCTGAATAAATGTTTTCATTCTAGTAATGTTCAAATTAGTAAAGACCTAGCTTTGTGCTCTTAGCTGGATTGTGAAATGCTTGAGAAAAACGCTGTTTTTTTAATGGTGGATTGCATGTGTTTTAAAATTATTATAACATTAAGAAAATCCTTTCATAAGTATGAACTATATAAGGTTATGATTTTTATTAGAGAAATTATAACTGTATACATAAAATTTTGAAATGGTCTGTTTAATTAAAATCAATATTATCACCAATTACAGTAAGTGATCAAAGCAGATAAAAATAAACCAGATGTGGTTTGTCACCAAATGAGATAATTGCAAGTCTATGCTTTAATATTTTAAACTAATCATTTACATAAATATTTTAATGATTTTTCTTGATCAACTACAGTATATTTCATATTTTGTGAGCATTTCCTTTAATTCTAAATGTGATTAAAAAAAGACTGCCTTAAAGATTAAAAATATGTTAACTTAAATTGATACCAAATAATATCTTAATGAATCCAGGCACTTGTGTCTTTGAAATTAATGTTTTTAAAAGCATTCAATATCCTTTGTCATGCCATCATTTGGTAAAAATGTCACTGCACATTTTAAAAAGCATTCTGTAATCTGGTTTGATCTTTAAATATACTTAAGAAATGTTATTATAATAAACTGGGAGAAGTATTTAATATCCCAGAAAGTAAGTAAAAAATAAATAAATAAATTCAGGTCACAAGCTTACCTAAATTTTTTATTCTACTTAAAAACACTTAAAAGTGTTCTTTTATAATCATTTTTTCAAAGATTCCCAAATTATGTAAACAACAACAGAAACAAGTACAAATCTGCAAACATACTGCTCTCCTTGCAAACTGAAATAGAGTTACACATTTTGAAATTTTACTTTTTGCAGCACACAGCTGAGAAAGATTAATATTGCTCCTGTTGGTGGCATAGAAGCATAGAACTCTTAGTGCCACTCTACCAACTAATTACAGACAAGGAAGGCACAGATACAGTGAATATTAGAGATCTGATGATAATCTTTCGGATTCTCAATTGAAGAACCTGGAGATATATAAGACAAATGCAACACTGACACACTCAAACAAATTTGGTATAGAATTGTATGAATATACTCTTCATCTCCTCTTTTTCTGCTATGCTCCTTTTTCTTATCTATTGCTCATCCTAAGTTTTTCACTCTTGGAATCTCCTCTGTGCCTTCTTAAACTTGAAATATTTTAGTCAACTGTGTTGACATTTAAATCCAAGTCCCTGTGTTTGTTTAGCCATTCTGGATTGACTCCCATCAGCCAGTCAGTTCCAGGTTGATGAACCTATCACTTATGTTTGCCACACCTGTGACCTACTTGGAGCATATGTTTTCTGCTTCTGGACAAGCTTCTAGGTAATGATCCCCTATCTACATAATCAATCTGGCTTATTGCCTGAGACTCTGATCAGCGTAATTACAAATTTTTGGAATAACTAAGAATAATTTAGTTACATCAGCTATATATAAAGAAGTGATTAAATGATGGTTCTAGTCAGTGAACTGTGAGAAATTCATAAAGTCATGTAATCACAACCATGACTAGGATACAGAAGTTTCCTAACTGAAAAACAAAACAAAACAAAAAAAACTCCGATTTTACTCAAATGCTCTCCACGTCTCAACCCATGGCTACTACTAATTGTTTTTACTTTTCTAGAAGGTCACGCACATGAAATCATACAGTATGACAGTAATCTCGAATTTTAATTCTTTCAGGACACAATACATTTGAGACTCCTCTGCATTGCTGCAAGTTCTTTTTATTGCTGAGTAGTGTGCCATTGTATGAATGTACACCCCGTAGGACATCTGTTTCTAGATTTCAACAACTATAAATTATTCTGCTACAAACAGTCACATGCAGGTTATTTTGTCAACAGCAGTATTTATTTCTCTGAATATATAACTAAGAATGGAACTGCTGGGTCATATGGTAAGAGTATGTTTAATTTATAAGAAATATTGTTTTACATTCCCTCCAGCAGTGCATAATTTACATCTGCTCAGGTCCTCAGCACTTACTATTGTCATTTTAAAAATATGTATTCACTTTAATAGATGTGCAGTGGTTTCTCACTGGGGTTTTATTTTAGTTTTCCAATGCCTAATGATGTTGAGCATCTTTTATTGTGCATATTTGCCATTGGTATATCTTCAGTGATAAACTATCATTCAAATATTCAAATTCATTCAAATACTTTAACATTGTCTTTCAACAGATATGGAGAAAAATAGTTTCTTCTATCTTTAGTTTGCATCTTTACTCTCTTAACAGTTATTTTTCTCAGAGCAATTTTTAAAAATTTGATGAAGCCTAATTATCAAGATTTTCTTTTATGAACCATGCTTTTGATGATTTAACAAAGAACAGTTGAGTTAATCTGTGGCCCTGAAATTTTTCTTTTCAGTTTTTGTCTAAAAATATTAGTTTTACTCTTACATTTAGATTTACTACTCATTTTGAATTAATTTTTGTATAAAGTATAAAATGAGATTTACCAGACTATCCTACCCCAACATATGCCTCCTTGACATTGGGATTATTTTGAGCCAAAGGCCACTGAGAACCAAGAGACACAGGAAAAGCTCTAAAATCTGAGCACAAGTTCTCCTTTTTAAAGGAAATTTACATTTATAAAGTAAATTTCCATTTCTTTAGAAATGTCTACCAGGAAGAGGAAGACTCTTAACAATTCTTATTAATGGAGAAAACATTGACTTAAAGCTGCAAAGCAAACCTTACTAAACAACCCATGTTTATTATTTTTTTCCATAACTTGCTTTCCCTGCCCAGAAACCCCAAATTCCTTTTCCTTTGTTTTAGCCTAAGATGATATATAAACCCAAGTTCTTACCAATTTGAGTTACTCATCTCTGAGTACTCCCATTTGTAAGTGCTATGCACATGTTATTAAACTTGTTTGTTTTTCTCTCATTAACCTGTTTTTCTGGCCAGTCTCCTTTACAGGGCCACTACTGGATAACCTAAGATAGGTAGATGAAAAGATTTTTCCTCCTTTGCAAAGGCAAGATCAACTTTTGCTTTTTGCTTATTGATATTCAGTTGTTATAGTCTTTGTTTATTGCAAAGATATTCTTTTTCCATTGAAGTACCTTTGTCAAAATCAATTGACTATGTTTATGTGCATCTATTTCTGTATTCTATTTTACACATCTGTATGTCTATCCTTTCACAAAGATTATAGTAGTTTAATTACTGTAGCTTAATGTAGTTTACTTAAAACCAGATAGAGACTTGCAGCTTTGTTCTTTTTCAAAATCATTTTGCCTAATCCAGTAACTTTGCATTCCATAAGCAAGATAGACCCAACATAGAGATATCCCAAAAACTCCTGCTGGAACTTGACTGAGATTTCTTAAATTTATAGGACAATTTGAGGGAACTAAAATCTTAATTATACTGAGTCTTCAAATCCATGAATATGGTTTATCTCTCCACTTATTTATATATTCTTTTTCTTTTATCAGTTCTGTGTAGTTTTCAACATACAAATCCTTCACATACTACATTAGACTTTGGACCCAAAGTTGCTAATTCTGGGAGCAGTTTAAAGGTAATTTTTATTTCAGCTTTTAATTGGTCATTGTTAGTTAATAGAAGAAAAATAATCAATTTTGTATATTGATCTTGTATATTGTTATCTTGGTCAATTTTCTTTTTATTCCTAGAATCTTTTAGGTACAGCCCTTGGCATTTTCTATGTAAATAACCATTTCTTTTGTGATTATAAACAATTTTTTTTCAAATCCGTATGCACTTTATTTATTTTTCTTGCTTACTGCATTGTCTATGACTTCCAGTGAAATCTTAGATGGGGAGAATGAAACAGATATCCATGACTTGTTTCTAATCACAAAGAAATCATCTAAACTTTCTCTAAATATGAGGCCAACAGTGAGTTTGTCGATACTGTCAGGTTAAGGATGTTTCCTTCTCTCCTTAAAATGCTGAGAAATTTTATCATTAATGCATACTGAGTTATTTCAAATGCTTTTAAACATACAGTAGTATGATCACTTGGTTTTGCTTATTTATTCTGTTAAATATGATAGATTACACTGATTTTTTTTAAACTGATTTAGGTAGAATTTAATATCATAACATTTATCACCCATTTAAGTATACAATTCAATGATTTTAGAAAATTTATATGGGTGTGCAATTCACAACAATCTAATTTTAAATTATTACCATCACCCCAGAGAGTTGCCTTCATGTTCATTCAAAATTACTCCCTTCTTAAACTTTTGTACACTGTTGATGGGAATGTAAATCGGTGCAGCCACTGTGGAAAACAGTATGGAAGTTACTCTAAAAAAGCAAAAATGGAACTACAATATGATCCAACAATTCCACTCATGGCTATGTATCTGAAGAAAATGAAAACATTAATCCAAAAAGATGTATGCACCTTAATGTTCATAGCAGCATTACTTACAATAGCTAAGATATGGAAGCAACCTACGTGTCTATCAGCAGATGAATGGATAAAGAAGTAGTGGTATATGTGTAGTATACACACACACACACACACAGTTACATACATATATGACATGGACTACTACTCAGCCACAAAAAAGAATGAAGTTTTCCATTTGCAACAACAATAGATGGATGTGGAGGGTATTATGCTTAAATAAGTCAGAAAAAAATACTGTATATTATCACTTACATACAGAATCTAAAAATAAAACAAACCATGAACATAGTGTAAGAGAAACAGAGTCTCAGATATAGAGAATGAATAAGTTGTCACCAGTGGGAAGAGGGACAAGACAGGAGTAGAGGATTAAGTGATATGAACTATGTGTAAGATAAATAAGCTACAAAGATATAATGTACAGCAAAGGGAATATAGCCAATAGTTTATAATAACTATAAAGGGAATATAACCTTCAAAAATTGTGAATCACTATTTTGTATACCTGAAACTTATATTGTAAATTAACTATACCTCAATTAAAAAGTATTTTCATCTTCTACTACCAGACTTAGACAACCTCCCCTAGACATAAGTAATCTACATATTTAACATTTCTGTTGTTCTTTATAACATGGCATGATATTACTTCATTTCAACCTAAGGTATTTTTAGTATTTCTTGTAAGGTGGGTCTGTTAGCAACAAATTTTCACAATTTTTGTTTATCTGGTCTTTATTTCACTTTCATATGGGAAGTATTCTTTTAACAGCCTTATCGATATATTATTGATACACAAGGACCTGCATATATTTAAAGTATACAATTTGATGATTTTGAAACATACATGAAACCATCACCCCAATCAACGTAACAAACATATCCACCATATCCAGAAATTAGGAAGACCTTTTTTTTTCTTTCTATAATGTGAGTACATTCTTCCACAGCCTTTTGCCTGCCATTATTTCTAATATAAAACAGCCTTCAATAGTACTGATTTCCTGTGTATGAACCATTTTTCTCTTGCTGCATTTAAAATTTTCACTTTTGGCTTTCAACAGTTTGACCATAAATTTCTAGGTGTGGATTCTTTGTATTTATCCTGTTTAGAATTTATCAAGCTTCTTGGATATGCAGACTAATGTTTTTCATAAAATTTGGGAAATTTTAATCATTTTTATCACATTATTTTTCTACTCCTTTTTTCCCAGTCCTCTCAGATGCCTGTCACACATATTTTGGTACATCTGGTATTTTCTAAAAGTTCTCTGAAGCTCTATTTATTCTTCAGTCTTTAAAAGATGTTTTTTTCCTTCACACTGGATCATTTATTGCTAGTTAAAATTGTAATGTATCAGACCACGTAGAGTTGGTCCAGGTATAAAAAAATAAGTCAACAGGATAAAATAGAGTGGAAAAATAAATTGGCACTGGATATATGACCGAAGTCACACTCCTGTTTAATGGAGAAAGGATGGACTAGTCAATAAACGGTTTCTCAAAAATTACTTAACTGGACAAAAGGGAATGTAAACTAAATTCCACATTAAAATCAGCATTAGATGGATTAAAATATTTAATACGTAAGTTAAAAGTTGAAAAGATTTAGAAGCATTCGTATAAGAATAACTTTATGACCTCACTGGAGAGATGGCTTCTTAAATAAGACATCATGGGAAAATAATATATTTGATATCTTTATATAAAAATCGTCTTTGTATCAAAAAGTGTGATAGAAAGAACATGTTACAGACAGAAAACATGTTTGAGTGCATGTAACCAACAATTAATATCCAAAACATAAGAAGGTATTTTATATAATTCAATAAAAACAATAAAAGTAAAATAAAAATCAATACACTAATTATATAACATTATTTTCAATTACACTAGTAATCAGCAAAACCTCAAAATTATGCATTATCATTCTATTATTGTGATCAAAAATAAACACACCTATATAAACACACATACAAACAACAAACATCACACACAAAAAAAACAAAAAACATTTAACAGTATCACATGCAGTCATGGATATAGAATATTAGAATCCATAATCCACTAATATTGAAATGTAAATTGTCAAAACTACTTTGAAGAACTATTTGGCAATATTTAACAAAGCTGAATAAACTCATACCCTCAAATTTCCACTACCAAAGGTTTAAGATATTATAGATTATACATGAGCATAAGACATTACAATAATGTTATAGTGGGATTAAAACACAGTGGAAGGAGGAAAACTGGAAATATTGAATGTAAACAAGTCTCTTGAATAGCAAATAGAGGTGTGTTCAAAATATATTTTTTAGATTGGACTGAAATAACCTCATGCATATGTGCTGAGTGGAATGATGCACTGACATGTATGGGATTCAAACGCTGGTGGTTAGGTAGACATGAGGGTGAATGTCAATGGAAAGTTTATGGAAATAAAGTGTTTTACAGCTTATTGTGTATCTTTATGGAAATAAAGGTAATCTCTCCTCTTGGATTCTAATTTCCATCTCTGCAATCCTTCAGACAAAGTAAAAGACCTATTTCCTCAAGCAATGTCTCTATAATAAATGATCATGACAATAACATTCATATAGAGTATCTGACCCTTTATTATTTGACAAGATCTGTCCTTGCTAAGGCGTGGAGAATCAGACTGAGAGAGGCTAAGAGATTCACCGAAGATAAAGTAGCTAGGAACACAAATGTAAAATGTAAACCAATGCCGACTGACACCAGAATTCAACTTAGCCAACTTCAATAACTTAACCCTGTCAGACTGCCCATCTGACTATATACATACCAGTTCTTTAATTTGCAACTACTGCTTAAGTGTTTTCCATATTTTCTTATACACATGCTTTTTATACTGTGGATTTTTCGACCATAACAAAACTCTGAGATAGCAAGCTTCGAGATACACTTTTCCAGTTACCTGGCAATAAGCTGCTTGACAATAAGGCAATAAATCTGAGCTGAGATAGTCTTCACTATTTTACATTTCTTGATCCATCCTTGTCTAGACTTATTCTGCTTCTTTTATCTTTCTAGTTATATGAGCCAAAAGTATTTTTTTCTTTAAAATAATTTGAATTCACCAAAAGAGAGCAGAATAATCCAATTCCCAACCTTCAGTCAGATTCAGTCTTTCCCTTCCTTATGTTCTCATTATAGTTTCTTCACATATAGCATTTAGTAAACTATCATTAAACTTTTCTGTATACATTTCTTATTTTCTCAAGATGGAAGGTAAAGATTATATCTTCTTTAACTCTGGAGTACTGCTTTCCCTGATACTATGCTTCTGAAATAGTTATTGTAGGAAAAATTATACTATACTAAAATTGATTAAAAAGAATAAAGACCTGTGGCAGAAATGTGGTCCTTCAGTCAAAAGAAACTGAATTCTTCTATAATTGATAACATTGCATTTTAATTTTCCCACTGGCATAATAGGGATTAAATGGCCCTAAGGTATTAAAAGTATTAAAATGGTTAATGTAGAGTTTCACATTTTTAGTATATGTAGATTAATTGTACTGAAGATTGTGTATATGTAGCTTCATTTCTTCATGAAGTTTTCTGTCTAAATATGAGAAAAAGACTTCTATATTTCACATTAGTAATCGATATGAGCAACATATTATTTGCTAGAAACAATTACCATGCATAGAAATAATTTACCAGTTTTTTACCTACCGAAATATATTGTAACTATTTCCATGTTGTCCATAATTTTAATTATCAGGAATACTTACTTCATTTCCTAATAAAAGTCACATTTATTGTAGAAATATTTATGGTTATGCCAAAATTTAGTATGATTTTTTGTCACAAATAAAACTAATTTTATCTTTTTAACTTTAAACAGTTTTTATTACAGAAAGGTTGTCACATAATTAACTATTTCTCTGCATTGTACACAATTATTTTTATTCCCCACAGTAAGACTGCTTCCTAACTTCCTATCTGATGTTGACAGGTACTAAAATTCTAGTTTTAACAGAATAGTAATAAAAATTCCTCAGTGATTTAAGTTGAAGGCAGTTCACTGGGACATGGCTCTTGCACTGTTACTGGGAATGTACAAATGTCTTTTTACTCTTTTGTCTTTCACATACGAAAAACAAGATAAATTATCTGTAGGCATGGGCAGTGGCAGCAGTAAACCATTATATGTTTTCCACTGAAACTAGTAACTGATGGTTATAGTTATTTCCTTATACAATAAGCCACCTTTTCTTCCTTCATTTCCTTCAACTGACTTCTCTGAAGTTATTGGTGAGGAACGCTGCCTTGAGCTTCCTTCACAACTCAGTAACAATGGTTAAGCACTATTTCAGAAATATAACATGCTACCTCCCATACCAACTCCCATTTCATCATTCTACCCATTAGAGGGTCCTTCTCTTTAGAACTTCCTGTGACTACATCTTCCGCTATAATTAACCAGGAGGCCTCTCCAGCATCATCCAATAAATTACTTCTTACAACCTTCATTGGATCTTTGATTCCTTTATCATCAAATTCACATAATCTACAAGTGTACTGCTGTAACCAACTCCTGAGGAGCTTTGCCTAATTTTCTCAGCTATCACTGATCCTTCAATATCTGAATTCTTAGTAATGGTCATTGCAGGAATTTTGAGTGTTCTTTTAATAATTTCCATATCAATTTTTGATCTGCTTTAGCTTGAGTTATTGAGTCCAAGGCTGGAATGCACTGAAGCAGAGCACAAACACCTTCCAGAACAATGCGTTCCTCAACAGCAGCTCATGTAACACTGAGAGCACCTGTAACTCTTTTTATTCACTTCAACACCATCTGTCTCAACCAACTTTCAGCAAAATTACTCCACCTGAGTTCTGTCAGATGATAATTTCACTTTATCTTTTCACATTTACTGGTTGTAATATATAATAGCTCAATGATCTCTTAAATATGTTTTGCAGTTTGAACTTTGTCACCTTTTTTTTTCAAGAGCATGGCATCATCTTTGGTCACAATGACCTCCCCAACTTCTCCTAAGTCTAGAGGCTTAACAACTTCAAGATTTAGAGTCAATCCTTCTTTTTCAAACACGGCAATATCAGAATAATAGCTAAGATTTTAATATGCTTCTTTCTATTTAATATGCTTCTTGGTCACCAAAACCAAGAGCTTTAACTGCTATAACTTGAAGACCAACTTTTAGCCTACTCAAAACAAGTGTATCTAGACATTCTCCATCAACATCTTTAGCAATTATGATCAAGGGCTTACAGTGAGCATAGGCAAGTTAAGAGCAGCTATAATAAACTGAAAAGAAGAAATTTTCTTTCATTCAACAAAGCATAGGCATCTTGTAATTCACATTTCTGACATTTTGATGTATCAATACAGTATAGAGAAATATAACCTCAATAAAATTCATTCCCTCAGTAATTTCTAATTCATCATTAAATGTTTTTCCATTCTTTACTGTGATGACACTCTTTCTTCTAACCTTTTTTATTGCATCAGATATGATGTAGCATTTGTCTCCATTTGCAAAACTCCCAACAACGTGAGCAATTTCTTCAAGGGTTGCCACAGGTTTAGACTACCTCCCAAGTTCACCAATTACAACATCACCAGATACCATCACACATCTCCTGATTTTCACTAGATTAGCATCTTGGTTAATCTTCTAAAAGCCTTCTTTGGCAATAAAACTTGCCAGCACAGCAGCAGTAGCATATCATTCCCATCCTCTTCATTTATGCTGTTGGCAACATCTTAAACAAGTTTAGTGCTAATATTTTTGTATTTATCTTTTAAATCAGTGGATTTTGCAATGGTCACATCATCTCTTGTTATTTTGGGACTTCCCAAGCTCTGTTCAACAATCACTGCATTTCCCTTTGGCCCACAGTAACAGCTACAGCATCAGCTAAAAGGTGTACAGCATGAAGCATTAAGAATAGAAATCTGCAACCAAGTTTACATATTTGGCATAAGCCTAAGTGTGATGAGAAGCCAGTGCCTTGGACATTGGTTTTATCTGGGGAAGGACTGTCAGTAATTGAAACATTTCTGCCAGGCAGCAGCAGGGCATCTGTGGTGAGTGAGGAAAAACTAAATTCCTTTCCCTTGTTATTCATTTAATCCTGAGGTAAACAAATTTAAATTTGAACACACTTGAATGGAATGCCTAAAGGGGTAAAATTCATCTCACATTTATGTTATAGAAACTATCATGCTCTTAGAACAGATACATTTGAACACAATTTTCTATTGAGTAAAACAGAATCAAAATTTGTAGTTGCAAATTAAGAACTCCTGAAGCCTACAAATAAAATGTGAAAGTTATATTTTGGGTATTATATCTGACTTATCAAGCAGTCAATTTTTTATCTACTCTAAGTTCTCTGAGAACTGAGTTGAAATTGACTTAATTTAAAAATAGAGCAAAGAGCCTTCTGCACATTCAAAACTTAAGACATAAACTCACTCAAATAAAATTTGTTAAATTCACTAATCAAAGAGTTCCTCAGGCCTTAACCCAGACTAATGCTTTTGAGTGACTGAGCAATATCCTTGTTCAACAGCCTTAAGAGAGCCTTTGCATTTTTTATCAAACAATATATTGCAATTAACAATTAATTTTGCTTCAATAAACTTTATTTCCCATGGTAGAAAAACATGTGATATGTTTTCAAACAAATGCTGTTAAGAAGTGTATTAATTTAAAAAGGCTTTGGAATGAGGGCATGGCCAAAATGGCAAAGTAGGGAGACCCAGAGCTCATTTCCTTCTATGGGCACATCAATATGACAACTATTTGCAGAGTGACTGTTGATGAGAAGGACTTGAAAACTAGCAGAAAACATTTTCCACAACTAAATTTATAAATAAAGAACCACAATGAGACAAGAAGGAAGGGCAGAGAAGTGCTATAGTCAAGATTCACATCCCTGGGTAGGAGACCCACAAATGGGAGGATAATCACAACTGCAGAGGTTCTCCCCAAGAAGCATGGGGTCCAAGGCTCCCTGCTGCAGGAACCTGAACCGGGAAGATGAGCCAGCAGAACATCTGGCTTTGAAGGCCACTGGGGCTTGTGTAAAGGCTTCTACAGAAGGCTGTAGAAAACAGAAACTTCAGACTTAAAGGGCTCAGGAAAAGTCTCACATGCTCCAAGACCCAGCACAGAAGAAGTAATTTAAAAGGACACTGGGTCAGACCCACCTGCTGATGTTGGAGAGCCTCCCAGAGAAGTAGGATGCAAAAGAGAACCCCTGGGACACAGATGCTGGTAGAAGCCATTTTGGGGAGCTTGTTCTACCAAGAGGACACTCATGCTGCCAAGTGCCACTATGGAGTTAGCAGTAGGGGCTTACCAACAAACCAGCCAGTCAGCTCCAGTCCTAGGACATTTTAGGTAAAGCAGCCATTCATGTGTGGGCCTAGTCCCTACCCACAAGCAGGCTGGCATCAGGACCCCAGAACCCAACAAGCAGTGCTCCATGATGCAGCCCCATCTACCTGCAGGCTGCAGACAACTTGATGAAAGGACAGTTCCCGCTACCAGCATACTCACAGCAGTCAACTCTGTAACAGAAGGGCTCATGCAGCCCACATATGGAGCATCGCTTCAGCATAAAGCTCCTGTGACCAGACGGGAGCATGCTGGGGCCCACAGGATGTCTCCTGCATAAGGCTACTTCTCCAAGATCAAGAAACATAACTGACCTACCTAATCTGTAGAAATAAAAACAGGTATCAGGCAAATGAGGTGACTGAAGAACATTTTCACAAGGAACACAGTAAGACTCCTGAACAAGAGCTAAGTGAAGGTAGAGATAAGAAGTCTACCCAATAAGGAATTCAAGTTATTGATTATAAAGTTGCTCAGTGAGCTCAGGAGAAAAATGGATGAACACACTGAGTTTAACAAAGAGGTAGAAAATATAAAAAAGAACCAAACAGAGCTGAAAACTACAAAAACTGAAATAAAAAAATGCACTGTAACAAATCAATAGCAGACTACATGATACAGAAGAGTAGATCAGCAAACTAGAAGACAGAGTAGTGGAAGTCACCTAAGCAGACTGAATTCATATCAAGTATCTTTTCAGATCACAAGAGTATGAGACCAGAAATCAACTACAAGAAAAAAAAAAAAACCTGCAAAAAGCACAAACATGTGGAGGCTAAACAATATGCTACAATATGCTAGTAAACAACCAATGGGTCACTGAAGAAATCAAAGAGGAAATGAAAAAAAAATGCTTGGAGACAAATGAAAATAAAAACACAATGATCCACAGTCTGTGGGATGCAACAAAAGCAGTTCCGAGAGGGAAGTGTATAGACATATGAGCTTGCCTCCGGAAACAAGAAAAATTTTCAACAACCTAACTATACACCTGAAGGAACTAGAAAATGAAGAATAATCAAAACCTAAAGTTAGTAGAAGGAAAGAAATAATAAAAATCAGAACAGAAGTAAATGAAATAGAGACTAAACAGGCAGTAGTAAAGATCAATGAAAGTAAGAGATGGTTCTTTGAAAAATGAACAAAATTGATAAACATTTGGCAGACTTATCATGATGAAAAGAGAGAGGGCCCAAAGAAATAAAATCAGAAATAAAATACAAAGGATTAGATGAGATTACTACAATTATATGTCAATAAAATGAACAACCTGGCAGAAATGAGTAAGTCCTTAGAAACATAAAATCTCCCACATCTGAAATCAGAAAGAAATATGAACAGACCATTTACAAATAATGAAATTGAATCAGTAATAACAAACAAAAAAACAAACAGAAAAAACTCCCAACAAACAAAAGCCCAGGACTGAAAGGATCAGATACCTTTATAGTAAATTCTACCAAAAACACAAAGGAGAGTTAATACATAGCCTCCTAAAACCATTTCAAAAAAACCGAAGAGGAAGAAACACTTGCAAACTCATTTTACAAGGCCAGCATCACCCTAATCCCAAAACCAAACACACCACACACAGAAAAGAAAATTACAGACCAATATCACTGATTAATATAGATGCAAAATCCTCAAAAAAAATTAAGGAAGTCAAATTCAACAGTACAATAAAAGGATCATACACCATGACCAAGTAGGATTCATCCCAGGGACCCAAGGATGGCTCACTATTTGCAAATCAGTCAATGTGATACATCCCATAGACAAACTGAGGAATACATACATTATGATCATCTCAATAGACACAGAAAAACTTTTGACAAAATTCAACATCCATTAACGATAAAAACTCAGCAAAGTGGCTATAGAGGGACTACACCTCAATACAGTAAAGGCCAAATACGGCAAGCCCACAGCTAACACCATACTCAATGATGAAAAGCTGAAAGCTTTTCCTCTAAGATCAGTAACAGGACGAGGATGCTCACTATTACTACTTTTATTCAACACAGTATTAGACATTTTAGTCACAGCAATCAGACTGGGGAAAAAAAAAGGAGACAAGGCTTCTAAATGAAAATGAAGAAGTAAAACTGTTACCATTTGCCAATGACATGATACTATACATAAAAAAATCTAAAAATGCTGCCAAAAAGCTATTAGAACTAAAACATAAATTCAGTAAAGTTGTAGGATAAAAAATTAATATATAAAAATCTGTTGCATTTCTTTGTACTAGTAACAAATGATCAGAAAACAAAATTAAGAAAACAGTCTCTTTTGCAATTGCAGCAAAAACAATAAATCTAAGAAGATAATGCACCTGTATTCAGAAAACTATAAAACATTCATGAAAGAAATTAAAGATAACATAAATAAATGGAAAGATGTACCCTGTTCATAGATTGGAATAATTAATGTTGTTAAAATGACCATACTACCCAAGGTAGTACACAAAGTCAATGAAATTCCTATCAAAATACAATGGCATTTTTCACAGAATTAGAACAAATAATTAAAAAATTTGTATGGAAACACAAAATACCTTGAATAACCAAAAAAATCTTGAGAAAGAGAAACAAAGCTGGAGGTATTATGTTCCTTGATTCAAACCATACTATGAAGCCACAATAATCAAAGTAGCATGGAACACGAGAATTAATATATGTATGCATATGCATGAATGCGACATTGTGCTGTATACCAGAAACTGACATACTGTAACTGACTGTAATTCAATTTAAACAAACAAACAAACAAAAAAACACTATGGTGTTGGCATACAAACAGACACATATCAAGGGAACAGAACAGAGAGCCCAGAAATAAACCCACAAGCATACGTCAATTAATCTACAACACAGGAGACAAGGATATACCCTAGGGAAAAGAGATGACTTTAATAAATGGAGTTGGGAAAACTGGATAGTTACATACAAAAGAATCAAACTGGACTAGTTTCTCATATACATACAAAAATATACTTAAAATGGATTGAAGAGTTAAATGCAAGACCTGAGACCATAAAAAAATGTTCTAGAAGAATCATAGGTAGTAAGCTCTTTGACAGGGGTCTTAGCAACATTTTTTTAAATCTGTTTCCTCAGGCAAGAGAAACAAAAGCAAAAATCAAAAATGAGAATACATCAAACTAAAACTCTTCTGCATACAGAAAATACTATCAACAAAATGAAAAGGCTGCTGGCTGAATGGGACAAGATATCTGCAAATAATGCATCACATCTGATAAGTAGTAAATATCCAAAATACCCAAAGAACTCATACAATATCAAAAAAAAAAAAAAAAAAACCCAAAAAATTAAAAAAGGGACAGAGGACATTTTTCCAAAGAAGACATACAGGTGACCAACAGGAAGGTGAAAAAGAGGCTCAACATCACAACCAGCAGGGAAATGCAAACCTAAACAACAATGAGCTACCACCTCTGACGTGTCAGAATGGCTATTAGCAAAAAGAGAACAAGAAGCCTGGGCATGGTTGTAGAGAAAAGGGAATGTAAACACGTGCAGTCACTATGGAAAACAGATGCCTTAAGAAATTAAAAATACAACTATCACATGATCCAACCATTCCATTTGAGTATTTGAAGAAAACAAAAACATTAATTAGAAAAGATACATACATCCCTATTTTGTTGCAGCATTATTTACAAAAGCAAGATGTGAAAGCAATCCAACTACCCATCAACAGATAAATGGATAAAGAAGATGTGGTATATATCTACAATGAAATATGAGACATAAAAAGGAATGAAATCTTGACAACTGTGACAACATGGAAGGACCTAGAGGGTATTATACTAAGTGAAATAATTCAGACAGAGAAAGACAAATTCCATATGATTTCATTTATATGCGGAATCTGAAAAATAAAACAGAGGAACATATGTAACAGAAACACTCATAGATATTCACAGAGCTGGTGTTTGCCAGAGGTGAGGGTGGATGAGAGGATGAGCAAAATGGTGAGGGGGATTAAGAGGTACAAACTTCCAGTTACAAAAAAATGAGTCACAGGGATGCAGGGTACAGCATGGGGAATATGGTCAATAATACTTTAATATATTTGTACAGTGACAAATGGTAACTGGAGTTATCATAGTGATCATTTAGTAATGTGTAGAAATATCAAATCACTATGTGGTGCACCTGGAACTAACACAGTATTGCAGATCAATTATAGTTCAATTAAAAAATTAAAATAGTTTTATCTGCCCTATGCTATAGTAAAATCTATTTTCCTAATTAAGCATTGTGTAAATGTTTTGTGTTTTTCCAATAACTATCTAATGACATTAAAGTTTGTTTCCTAGAGCCCAAAGTGTCAAAATTTTACATGTGTATTTAAGTGTGTGTTTATGTATGTAAAGTATATGTACATATATATTTAATTACATCAAAGTACTTTTTCCATAATTTTAATTTTTGTTTTTTATTCCCAATCAATTTTAAGCATAATAGGAGGGCAGAAATTTTTGTTTTCCTTTTCTTGTTGTTCATTGCTGCCTCCCCAGTGCTTAGGTCCAACCGTTGCACATAAAATTTCAGTCAGAATATTTTTATAATGTGTAGATAAAATTTTACCCACTAATATCATCCTGTATCTGCCAACGTAGATAAGTAAATAAAAAAAATCTTGCCCCTCTACAATATGAAATTGATTTTTGCTGTAGGATGTCAAAAGTTAGTTAAAGTCTATGTACAGCCCTTCATTTAATGAGCCAGGAGAACCCTCAGCTTTTGCAGCAAACTAGTCAGCAATAGGAGAAATTCATCCAGATGTTGAAATAAGCCCCCTGGAGCTGGTGGATATCTGGGATGTGGAGCATGAAATGGGTCCATAAGTGCGGAGGCCAGGAAGATGAACTCCATCCAAGTGACAATGTAGGAGAAAGAAGTTATAGGCAAGTTGAAAGCCCTGGGCTTCCCAGAGAACCTGGTGTTCCAGAACTACTTTGCTTGTGGAAAAACAAAAAGCAAAAAATAAAACAAAACCAACCAACCAGAGACACTGGCTGCAACTTCCTCCTGAATCAGAACTTTGACGAGGAATGATACTGGGAGGGAGGGCAGGCCACTCACAGCCCCCATCCTAAGCTCACTCCACAAATTGGAAAACAATCAGAAGCCTTAAAATAAAACTCCCCAACTTCCCACCCTCCTAAAGTGGCCTCATTCCCACCTTGGCTTGAGAGAACCCATGCCAGACAGCTGTCTCCTATCCCCTGTCCCAGCCCAGCCTCCTGGTAGGATTGGGCCTCTGTCCCATTTTCCTACATGCAGATGGAGAGATGGGTGCTTGCTTCCCCCTCCCTCAAAGAATCCCTGAGACTTCCCCACTCCTCTTCCAAGGCGAGGGGAACCTAGAGCCCCAAACTCTCATCTTGCATTGGAGTGACCCAATCTTTCCATCTGGGGTGAGTACTCGGAGGTCCAAGCCCCCCTCCATTGTCTGGCATTGACTTTCAGCCCGCATCCCTTTGCTGGGGAGTGAAATGTCTGGTTTGTTTTGCCCGGGGAAGGGGTAAGATCAGAGCCGCTCTGAAAGTCAAGGCCACCACCTACCCCGGAATACAGCAGTGTCTCTAATAAAGGTTTCTAACTGAATAAAGTTTTAAAAGCCAAAAAATAAAAATAAAAGGCGAAGGAGCCAGCTCCCACAGAGCAGGGTGTCTGTACACGAGCTAGGCCAGAAAGCGAGACTATTACCCTGAAGCCGCTCTTGAGAGAAAAGACTTAAGGAACAGGCAGCGATGGTCTCCTACCTTACAACTGCTAGGACGGACGTTCAGCCCCGGACATTCGGCCCCGAGGATGTTTCCCAGAGCACCTCCGGGTTGCCGCAGCCATGCACCTCTGCTGACTAGGGACGGCGGCCTCTGGAAGCCTCTGGAAGCCTCTGTTCCTGCCTCGGGCACTTCCGGCTCCCAAAAGGCGCGAGATTTGCAACCTGCACATGCGCAGTCCACTTCTTCGCCAGCCTCTGGTGCAGCCTCTCGCTCTGCGGCCTGTGTGCCGCAGCCCTTCCCTCGCACCTGACTGGGCGTCCGGGCCAGGAGCTGCTGCGCTGTGAGTCTGAATGTGGAATTGTAGAGGGGATAAGGGGAAACAGTCGTCTTGGAGGATTAGTGTTTGCAAGATAGGAGGAGATTCTGGCACCGGGGGTCGGGTGGGGGTGGGGGCACGTAGGTGTTTTCTCGCCCCAGGATTTCCTCTGATCTCTCTCGATAACCAGTGAGTTTCTTTTGGGAGGAGTGTTCGGGGTGCAGCGACTTGGGCCTGATTCTGCCATTCTCTGAGCCACCTCTGAAGCTCAGCACGCCCCAACCGATCCTTTTCCTGCCCCTCCATCAGGACCATAGGTGGCCTATCTAAACCACAGGTATTTGAATTACATGTCTTTTGATATACTAAAAATACTGTTATCGTTTTACCTCCTATGATTTTTTTTAACATCTATTTAATGAGTCATTTCCTGTGCCCTGGGTGAAAAATCAAGCAAGTATATGACTTTGATGTCATAAGAATGTGTCATTCAGGTATCTTATTGTAGCAAGCAGCTTAATTTTCTGATGGATCCTTTTGGATCCAATACTGAATCGCACGGGCTACTCATAGTCAATGATTACACACAGCAGGTGTACTAAAAAAGGGTAATTTATGCAAGATATAGGGCTCCTCTAATGGGCAACTTTTACTCAAAGATTCTCAGTCAACCTGGAGAAAAGTTTCTTAAGAGAGGTCTGTGGTCTGAGATGCTTTCCTCTGTCTCCTTCAGGGAGACAGGCATATGGCTTGCTTCCAAGTCTGAAGGATCTCCTCTGGCTCCAAGCTCTTTTTCTTCATAGGAGATTGCCTATATATATATATAAAAATAATAGTTTAATTTTTTAAATAAGAATAAATAATAATTTATATAACAATACATAATAATTATATATATAAATAAATACATATATATTTAAAATCTTGGTGTCTGCTTTTTTAAGTGCCCAGACTAACAGTGGCTTTTCTAAAAATTACAAACATAATCTCAGTTAAGAAGTTGGAATTTTGAGTACAAATTATTAATCTAAACTCTGAATTTGTTTTAATGGCAGGTCTCTCAACTAGCTCAAGCTTGCTGTCAATAGAAGCCTTTGTCGGAATGAGGGCTAATGGGTTGATTTTTGTCTCTTTGTATTGTGCTTCTCCTCTTCCTCCCTCCTTCTCCCAGTCTCTAATCTCATTAGCCAGTTTCTCTCCAGGAGACTTGGGAAAGAAGTAGAAGAGAATAGGAAAGGATTTCCCACTGGAAGCTAGCTTCTCACTCTGAGACAGAGGCATAAAGCTAACTTTGGGAAGAAGTCTTTCTTGGGCCATTTAAAGAGTCCCTTTTAGGCCCTTTTGTTCTATAATTTCTATGATCTAGGTAGATAAAATTTACCACAGCCTTTAGGAATTCTGGGTCACCCCAGTTCTTTTCTGCTAGAATTCCTCCATTATCTGATAGATTATACATCGTGATTATATGATTTATAAGAAATATGTATTTGGTCTTTATCTCTATTTGTGGCACAGAGCTCCTTAAAACCATAAGAATTTCCTAATAAGAGTAATAAAAGTGTCTTGATATTCATAACAAATCCCTTTCAACAACTCCTGAGTTTATGTTAATGGGGTGACTTTTGGAAAGCACCTAAGGATGCGAAGGGGCATCCTAAGGAAGGGGGCTGGTTGCTAGGGGAGCCAACCATATAATTAGGGGTTGGAAATTTCAGTCCACCCCCTGCGCTCTGAGGAGGAGAGATGGGCTGCAGATTTAACCAGTCACTAGGAGTCAATGATTTAATCAAGTATGCCTATGTAATAAAGTCCCCATAAGAACCCAAAATGTTAGGGTTCAGAGAGCTTCTGGATTGGTGACCATGTGGGGATGCTGGGAAAATGGTGCTCCCAGAGATCATGGAAGCTCTGTGCTCTTTCCCACATACCTTATCCTATGCATGTCTTGCATCTGGCTATTCCTGAGTTATACCTTTTTTTTTTTTAATTATTTTTATTGAAGTATAGTCAGTTTAGAATATTGTGTCAGTTTTTGGTGTACAGCACAATACTTCTGTCACATAGGAACATATATTCATTTTCATATTCTTAACCAAAGTTACTACAAAATATTGAATATAGTACCCTGTGCTATACAGTATAAACTTATTGTTTACCAATTTTATGTATATTAGTTAGTATCTGCAAATCAAACTCCCAGTTTATCCCTCCCCACCCCTTTCCCCCTGGTGACTGTAGTTTGTTTTCTGTGTCTATGAGTCTGTTTCTGTTTTGTAGATAAATTTGGTTTTTTATTTTTTTAATCCCAACAGCAGTTTCCCAATTTTCTGAAGAGACTGTCTTTACTCCATTCTATGTTCTTGCCTCCTTTGTCAAAGACTAATTGACCAAAAGTTTGTGGGTTTATTTCTGGGCTCTCTGTTCTGTTCTGTTGATCCATATGTCTGTTTTTGTACCAATACAATGGTGGCTTGATTACTGTAGCTCAAGTATTGTCTGAAGTCTGGGAGGGTTATTCCTCCAGCTTCATTCTTTTTCTTCAGTAATGCTTTGGCAGTTCTGGGTCTTTTGTGATTCCATATAAATTTGGGATTATTTGTTCTAGTTCTGTGAAAAATGTCCTGGGTGATTTTATAGGGATTGATTGCTATAGGTTGCTTTCAGTATTATGGCCATTTTAGCAATATTAATTCTTCTAATCCAAGAACATGGAATATCTTTCCATTTCCTTAGTCAGTGTCTTATAGTTCTCTGCATATAGGTCTTTCACTTCCTTGGTCAGATTTATTCCTAAGTATTTTATCCTTTTGGATGCAATTCTTAAAAGGGATTGTTTCTTTATATTCCTTTTCTGATATTTCATTGTTAGTGTAAAGAAATATCACTGATTTTTGTATGTTAATCTTGTATACTGCTACCTTGCTGAATTATCTCTAGTAGTTTTTGTGTGAATTCTTTGGAGTTTTCTATATATAATAGTATATCATCTGCATATAGACAGTTTTACCTCTTCTCTTCCAATTTGGATCCTTTTTATTTCTTCTCTTTGTCTAATAGCTATGTCTAGGACTTCCAATACTGTATTGAATAGAAGTGGTGAGAGTGGACATCCTTGTTTTGTTCCAGATTTTAGGGGGGAAGCTTTCAGCTTTTCACCATTGAGTACTATGCTGGCTGTAGATTTGTCATAAATAGCTTTTATTATGTCATGATATATTCCCTCTATACCCACTTCAGTAAAAGTTTTTATCATAAATGGGTGTTCAATTTTATCAAATGCTTTTTCTGCATCTATTGAGATAATCATGTGATTTTTTTTTTGTCCTTTCTCTTGTTATATCCTTTTATAATAAACTGGTAATCCAGTAAGTAAAATGTTTCTCTGAGTTCTGTGAGTTGTTTTGCAAATGAATCCAACCTGAAGAAGGGGTGATGGGAAACTCCAACCTATACACACACAGTTTCTTTCTCTCCTGTGTGGCTGAATCTGGTTTATAGGAAATCCTGACATAAGCCTCATGTTTATGAATACTGGAAATGCAAGCCTGCCTCATGCAGCTGTTTCTGTCAGGCTGCCACAGTGCACTTAACCTTGTGCTAGCCTGAGACAGGGCCAAGTTCTCTTTGTCTTCCCCTACAGAGGGCTCCCAGGACATCATTTCACCACCCTTCTGGGGATGGGCAGACTTCACCTCTCAGCAGTGCTCACAGACTGCGAGAGCTCATATCCAAGAGTTCTCATCAATGTCTCTCCCCCAAATCTGCTTATTTTCTAGCTACATCACACTTAAGGGTCTAACAGCTGTGAAAATAATTCTTAAATAATTACTTTGAAAATTTCCAAGAGATGATTTTCCCCCTTCACCTTCAAATGTAACATTTATTATATTTGTAGTTCTTCATATACATTCACAATAAACACGTAATTATATTAACTGTAAATGATTAAAGGGCAGCTGGGGATAGAGAATAAGCAGCAGATTAGAGAGCTGGTGTTAGGAGTTTCTTAGTTCTCTCATGTTCACAGAAAATTGCTGAAATTACTTAGGAGTATTTTGCTAGGTAACTAGGCTTTAGAAATAAAATCCAGGGTGACAGGTAAATACCTAAGCCAAAAAGAGTTTTTTAAGTGTAATTGGATTATTATATTCCCTTTGTAATGAATGTTTTACCCATGGTAGTTAATCATAATTAAAATTACATGTGATAATTTGGAAGCTTTATAAGCAGAGTACTTTGGGGTTGTGTCCCCATAGGGATTGGGTATTAATCAAGAGAAAAGACAAAGTGAGGGGAAAATAAGACTTAAGTTGGTTTAAAGGAAAGGGTAGTTAAATAAGATGGTGAGAATTATTGCAGATTGTTAATCATAACATCAAATTCCCATGTCTCAAGGAATAATACTTTTGTTTTTGAATAAAACTGATAATTTCAAGATTTTTAATTCTCTTTCCATGTGATGCTATCATGTAAGACTTGTAAATCTTATGATATATGGGTATATATTACCATGAGGAATTCTGAAATATAACACTTTTTTCACTTCTCTAAGCAGTTGTTTTATATTAGAGAAAAATTAAGATGTGCAATGTTTTCCAAGTTACATTTGTATGTAAAAGTTGTACTATGCACATGTGTGGAAACCTTCAAGTTATTGCCTAAAAATTGTATGTAATTTTAAAGGTCTATTGTCTAGCAGCACTATATGCAGAATGCATAGATGTGTGGTTAGTAAACTCAATGCAAGATTGTTCTTTAAAACATTTTCAATTTTTTGTTATTGAACTTGAGACTAGACAAGTATCTTTCCAGTTTGCAGATCCATCATGCTACTGAACCTGATCTTTTCATCTTCTGAAGTTAAATTCAGATTTTGATAGTTCTTATATTCATCTGGAGCAGATTATTGGCTTGACTTAGTAATGTTAACTCTTAATCTACAAGAATTTTCTTTCTAAAATATGCATCTTTTACATTAATTAATTGTACTAAAAGGAACTTTTGTCTAATCAGTAAAAGGAATTGTCTAATACATCACTAATTATAACAAAGTGGGATAAATACTATGATAAGGATAGGCCCCAACTCTCGGTGAAGCACTTGGGAGGGGGGCTGCAACTCCCTTATTGTTAGATGTGAACGACATCTATGAGAAAGAGTACATGATAGTAGGTGCTTACCAACTGGAGGACAATTTCCCCTCACATACATTACCTGTAAATAACAATCAAATTTTGTTGCATAGGTACATATGTTGATTTATGAGCTTACTTAGGGATTTATGCCCTTAAGTAAATACATAAAAAGTTATTTGAGCCATCATGTACCTTCAGTAGAATGAAAATGGTGTGATATGGTTTTCAAAGCCCCATTAATAGAAAGAAAGTAAAATTGAATTATTGATTTAAATATAAATATGTTTATCTTGAATGCTAGCAAGTAATATATAAAAAACTAAAAAAGAAGGATAGTAAAGGAAATATAACTTTAAAACACACACACATTAAGAGGCACTATTAAATAGTGTGTAAGTATTTAGGCTCTGGAGACATAGTCTGTGGTTTTCAGTCCTGTCCCTGTAACTTACTAGCTTTGTGGCTTTAGAAAATTATTTTATATTTTGGTCTCTCTGGTCATTTTTCTGTGAAATGGAGAAGATATTAGGCTAAATCACATGAAGTTGTCATACTTGGCTATTTTATTTTACAGCTTTATTGAGGTATAATTGATTTACAATAAACTACACAATTTAAACTGTGCAGCTTGATGAATTTTCATAAATACATATATACCTAAGAAACCATTGCCAAAATCAATATGTAAGCATAGTAGTCACTCCAAAGAGTTTTCTTGTGTCCCTTTTAAATCCACGTCTCCCTACCTTTTATCTTCAGGAAAACACTGAATTGCTCTCTGTCTCTGTGGATAGTTTCTTTTTTCCAGATTTTTGTTTTTTTAAGTGAATGGAATCATTGCAATATATATCTTTTTGGTCTGACTTCTTTCATTCAGCATAATTATTCTGACTCATCCTTGTGTTTGGAGATATCAAAGGTAATTGCTGGCTAGTGTTTTATTGTATGGATATTCCACAGTTTGTTTACTCATTCAACTGTTAGTGGACATTTTGTTGTTTTCTGTTTTAGGCCATTGTATGTATTTAGATATTTTATATGATATGTATGTTGGCTATAAATATTTGCATACAGGAAATGATAGAGAAAAAGAATAAGACAAATAAATGACCAATACATTTAGGAAAGAAAAAGATACAAGTCCTCAATATCAGAAATGACAGGTGAGATTAATGCAGATCCTACATACACAATGAGAATAAAAAGAGAATATTATTAACAGCCATCTAGGAAATCTGATTAATTAAATAAACTGGAAAAATACCTTGAAAGACAAAAATTACCAAAGTTCTCTCAAGAAAAAAATAGATATACTGAATAGTCCTATATCTATTAAAGAAATTGGTTTCATGGGGGGAGAAAAAAACTTTCCATAGAAAGAATTCTACCCCTGGATTACTTCATGGATGACTATACCAAATGTTTAAGAAATAATTAATACCAATTCTACACAAATACTTCTAGAAAATTGAAAAGGAAAGAATACTACAAAATGTATTTTATAAGACCAGTGTTATGCTGATAACTGATTTAGATGAAGATGTCTACAAAACAAAACCAGAAACCAGAAAACTATGAAAGAACAAAATCTGTGGATCTAGCTACAAAAGTACTTCACACAAAGTTAACGTATCAAATCCAATAATATATTAAAAGATTAATGTATCATGACCAATTGAGGATTATTCTGGTAACACAAAAATCAATCAGTGTAATTCACTATATTCACAAACTAAAGAAGAAAAGCCATATGATTGCCTTGAGAGGAACTTAAAAAAAGAATTTGGCAAAATTCAGTCTTCTTTCATGATAAAATCTCTCAAACTGATAAAGGATAACTGTGTAAAACCCACAGTTAACAGCATACTTAATAGTTAATGAATGAATGTCTTCTTCCTGACGTAGAGAATAATGAGGCATGCTGTCCACTCTAACCATTTCTATTTAACCTTGTGCTGAAGATCTTAGACAATGTGATATGTTAAAAAAAAATACAGATTGGAAAGGAAAAGTTAAAAAATTATTTGCAGGCAACCTGATTTTCTAAATATTAAAGAATCTACAGAGAATTTGACATTTTTAGACTCCCCAAAGAGGAATTCTCTTGTTTTATCCTAACAGTAATATAATCTATTTCAAAGATTCTAATGACATATTTGAATACATTAATATACATGTAACACTTATCATAGTGTCTGTTCCAGGGGAAGTAACCTGAAACTCTTAGCTCATGCTTTTTGCCTTGCATGTTATCAGCAAAACTTGGAAACAATACAACACAATTAAAAATTGAAAAAGAGAATTAATGAGCAGAAAAATAAATATGAGAGATGGAATATTATGACAGCTTATGTCACAATATTATGTTAGTTTAAAGAAAATTAACTCTGAGTGATGAGTAAAAACTGGCTCTTGAGTTTCCTCCCAAAGGATGCTAAAAAGTAAATACCCATTGTAATCACATGTTTATCAATATGCATACCATTTTGAAACAGTTTTTAAAACAGATAAAGATACTAAGGAGATGCATAAACATTTTTGTTAGTCTGGCCAAATAGAATAGTTCTGGACTCCATTAAAGACATAAAACAACCTAGTGACCACAACCCGAGTAACCTTTTATAATAAATAGAGCAACAAGTTTTTAAGTATATTATATAGGACTCATTTTCTTTTCATTTTACAAAGATAATCTTTGTACATTAAGTAATAATGTGTACTGAGCAACAATGAATAGTAATGTCAGTAATTATAATCCAGGTAGAGCTACACACAAGGCTCTACATAATTTACATTTATTATTTACAACCTTTTTGTAAGGTATTGTCTCTCGAAAATGAAGAAACTGATGCACAGAGAGGTTGAGTGATTTGGCTATGGTTACACATCTTTTTAAATAGCAGAGAGAGCATTCAAAGGTCAGGCTGTCTACTTCCAAAGGCCACTGTTGACCTTAACTGTACTATACTGCCTCATCTTTTCTTCTTTGTTATAATTTAGTATTGCAATAGTTTTGTTTTGTTTTTTAGTAATTGTTGATGTGATTTTATGTCTCTAACACTTTCAGGTAGACTCATTTACTTGTCTTGGTCATTCAAAATGAATAAGCTTGCTCCTCTGAATTTCCTATCTTAAATCCATGTAGGTGAAATTGATTAACCTGATAATATGGAGTCAAGACAGTGTAATGTTAAGCACACAGTATCTTGAGCTAGAATCTTTAATGTGTGTTTTTATTCAACTACATACTAACTCAGTAACACTAGATGAGGCACACAACCTCTCAAAACTTTATATTTTTCCTTTGTATAGTTGAAATAACAATAATAGCAATATAAGATTTACATGCATCAAGAAATAATTAAGATAATTAGGCAAGTGTTAGTTGAGTTGGGCAGTGGGAGAGGGTAGCTGCTTAACTTTGCCAAGGTTAAATAAATAGGAAAAAAACACAAAAATAATTTCTGTTCTCTTCCTTGTATTTTTCCCCTAGAATTAAGTAGATATTTTTGCATCTTTATTTAGAGTGAGAGATAAATTATTTTAAGATATTAATATTCAGTTTTTTAGTTAGCTTTTCTACCTAATGATTGTGAAAATGTATGCAATAAGGTGTTTTTACATAAGATTATCCACTTTATCAATACATTGTATTTCATGTACATTGGAAATAAAAGTCGTAGCCCTTCCTCATGAGTAGCACTTAAAATGCTGTATTCTATTTTACCTGTTACAGGGCAGTCACCTCAATTAGAAAAATTGTTCTTAACAAGTAAATAGTATGAGCTATGACATATAAAATTGTACATGTAAAGAATTTAAAATTGTCTGGTATAGGCTAAATGTTACGCAATTTGATTTGTAGTAGTAGGATACAAATAAGGAGTGATAGCAGTTAGTGGTAGTTATCTTTCTAGACTACAGGGGATGTTAAAGGTAATAACAATGTGATTTGCTCTTGGATATACAGCATCTAATAGCTCTTTAAAAAGGCTTATTGAATAAATTGATAACTTATAATTAGTGAGTGGACAAGAAATATCTAAACACATTAAAATGGTGGACTACATTCATCTAGATCTTCTTCCGTAGAGTAATTAAATTTCAAGAAAAGTAGAAATATGCTTTAGTTTTTACTGAATCTTCAAGAATTTGATCATTTTGGTTTCAAACAACTTGTAGCAGTATATCCATGTCCATATATTCCAAGAGAAGTTAGGGAAAATGCAAAAAACTCAATATTGTCTTATGAAATGGTTCAGAAATGAGAATAACTATGGAAGTTTCAAAAGTTACAGGAGAGATTCTGATTTATTCTATGATATTGGGACTTGGAAAAGGTACAAAAATGGCACTGTTTAAATAAAATTTATATCTATTTTGCTTATGAACTTCATTTTAAAATGACCTTTAATATTTTTCTATGAAACCAGTGTTGTATGACTATTATTAACCTACAGTTACCATTGATGTGTGACTAATTCAGAATATATAGTGGTTTGATTTATATTATCTTGGAAACTGTCGACTGAAATAAAAGGCACAGCATGTAAGTTGAGAGTTATGTTTTATTTGGTGGAGTTCCTGTGGACTCAAGCCCAGGACACAGCCTCTCAGATCGCTCTAAGAGACTTCCACCTAGGCAAGGGGGAAACCAGGATATATAGGAGTTTTTTTGCAACAAAGACCAGTTAGTTGAAAGATCAAAAGGTTACCGTTAACTAAAGAAAACCAGATTATTTCAAGTCAAGGAACTTAGCTGTTTTCTATGTATGGGAAGGTGTAAATGTGTGGCCTCACTGAAATCATTACTTTGATATGCAGCTAGCCATCTAGGGCCAGTATCCTGTTTTTCCATATCCAGAGTTCCCCTCGGGTATGCTGTTGAGTGTGGTTGCAGAGACCAGGCTGCTGGCTTGTCAGCATCCTGAGTTCCCTCTGCTCACAGTCTGGGGTGGCAGTAGTGGCTGATAACTTGAAAGCCGCAGAATTATTCATTTACCGATATGGCTGGCAATATTTTTCATTCACAAATCTGTATAGTAAAAAATATGCTATACATTTTTCCTTTGATGTTTTGGATATATTATTTAAAGGAAAAATGTATTTTATTAATATACTTTTCAAATGCTGTGGGTAGTAAAACATTTATTAATAAAGTATAAAGAACACACTGAAATAGTTCTTCTGAGATACAGTTGAGGTTTACTCTAAGAAAGTACTTTAGGGGAAAGGGAGAAGGGTAAATTAGGAGTTTGGGGTTAGCGTATATAAACTACTATATATAGAATAGATAAACAAGGTTCTACTATATGTAGCACAGGGAACTACATTCAATACCTTATAACCTATAATGAAAAAGAATCTATGTATATAACTGAATCATTATGCTATACACCAGAAACTAACATTGTGAATCAACTATACTTAGAAAAAAGAAAAGTACGTCATCTGCTATTGTTTGTGTAATACCAATGACACAATAATCAAATATTAGGTGAAATTTAACCTAAGACCTCTCAGTGGTTTCTTTTGTAAAACTCCTGCCCAAATAATCTTGTCAAATTCTTGTATAGTCCATAAAATCTGGAAGGCCACCATCGATGACTAAAAGTTCATAGAGGTAGTAATTTGTTATATTGCTGAGATAATCATAATGGTTACCTAATGTTCTTCTTTGTAGAAAACCCTTTTAAGGGTCAAACATGGTCAGCTAATGGACTTTGTACAAGGGCAAATCAATGAATAACTGTTTCTTAATATTTACAGATGGATTGAAAAAAATGGTACTTAGTGGAAATCACAAATTCTATAACAGCAATCTCGTTACTAGTTTTTTTGTCTTTAATAGGAACATTGAAAGAGGACAAAATAGACACAGTGGAGAGCCTAACACATTTATGTGGTAAGTTTGTAAATCACAGGAAGTATTTATTTTTTTGCTGGAAACTAATTCAGTTAAAAAGATAGTATCAAAAATCATACAGTTTTAGAAAGTTAATCAATATTTTATAGAGTAACTCAAGATAAAGCATTTAGGAAGGCAGAATCAAGAATATAGAGACATATATCCTTAAAATAGTGTGTCCTTCTCTGACCTAAATATGATCCTTTTAAATATAATGTAGAAAAAAGGTAAACAACAGCAAGAAAATGATTGTCCACTACTTGCTAGCAGTTGTGTCAGATATTTAGATATGCATCATTTTTCTTAATCTTCATGAATTTCATTCATTAGATACTGTTTGAATTAGAAACCAGTTGAATGTTTGATGAAATAAAAGAAGCTGAGGCTTAGAAAAAGAGGACAAATAGCACTTGAGATCAGGGAGGTAGGTGATTGAAAATACTTTGACGTATACCATAAGTGTCAGAGGAAGCCTCTGAAGTATTTTAAAGAGTGATATGATTACTCTGGCTGTTGTGCTGAGAATAGACTGAAGCATTGAAGCCTAATTCATTAATCCAGGTTAGAAATGATGGTGGCTTGTACAAGGTAAATAACAGTGGACATTGTAAGAAGGGAGTAGATGTTTTATTTTTCCGAAACAGAGGCAAAACAATGTACTCAAACAGCACATGTAAGCTGTAAGAGACACTGGTGTTGATCATGTTGCTAAGGTTTTCACTTGGAGATGGAGTTTTCATTAACTGAGAAGGAAAAGATTGTGCGAAAAGCAGGTTTAAGGATAGAGAAGAACAGTAGTTCAGTTCAAGTCATGTTGGGTTTATGTTAAGAAGGAAATTGGATAAGTTCAGAAATATATAATAGGTAATTTGATCTCAGAACTCAGAGGAGAAATCTGACTAGAGGTATAAATTTGAAATGTGCAAAAATACATAAACATAGCATGTAGATAAAGCCATGTGACTGATTGAGCTCATCAAGTAAATGGTTATAAACGTAAAAGAAAAGTCAAGAGGCAGAGCCCTGGGAAATTCGAATGCTAAGGAAATAAAGAGAAACTATTAAAGAAGCCTGTGTAGAAGACATTGAAGTAGGAGGATAATCAGGAGAGAAATGGAATGGTCTAATAGCCATGTGAAGAAAATGTTTCACAGAGAAGGTAGTGATAAACTATTCATGGTTATTTAAATGGAATGCTAAATTTTCCAAAAATGTTACAGTATAACCATGTTCTCAGGTAGTTAAAGATTTCTTTGGATAGTCAAAGGCAATATACAGGCTTTGAGTAACGGTAGACTACATAATTTGGGCCAACCATCCGCTTGAAAAAGTATGTATGTAGCACATATGTTTAAAGGCACTAGGTACCTAATACAATAGTGGAGAAATACAGGCCAGGAATGGACATGGTAGAAGTCCAATGCTGTGAGACTAGCAGTTGATGCCCCTTTGCCCTGTGTTTTTACTTAAAAATTTTTAATTTTGATTTTAATTTTTTAGTGAAGTATAGTTGATTTACAATGTTTCATGTCTACAGCAAAGTGATTCAAATTTATATATATATGTCTGTGAGTATTTTTTTAAATTTTAGCCTTGTTTTTTAAATCTTTTTTTTTTTTTTGAGGTGCATGTGTAGGTTAGGAAGCTGAGCTAAAGTTTTAACATCATTGTTGGCTAAGGCAGCAGAAATTTGTGTCCAGAACACAAAGGAAGGGAACCCTTGGTTAACCCATTTGATCAAATAATCTTAATTATTGAAATCAGACAAAGTGCAGATCTGCTGTTCTTCAAACACAGGGCAGATGGAAAGGTAAGTTTCTCAAAGATTAATATGATATATTGTACCTCAAATTATTCTTGAAATTTTCATGGATATTTAGTGCTCAATAAAAAATAACCAGCCAGAGGCAAATTAAAAACATGACCAAAAGCAAAGAAAATTATAGAGAAGGAAAATACATTCACAGAAGCTCTAGATAATGGAGTCATCATACTTATGTATAAAATAACTATATTTTATATTTTAGAAATATAAAAAATTAAATATGTGACAGAAAACTATTCGAGAAACAGCCTAAATGTCCATCAACAGATAACTGGATAAAGAAGATATGGTGTATATATACATAGGAATGTTACTCAGCCATAAAAAAAGAATGAAATAATGTCATTTGCAACAACATGCATGGACCTAAAGATTATCATATTAAGTGAAGAAAGTAAGACAAAGAAAGACAGATTTCATATATCACTTACATGTGGAATCTAAAACAAAATGTTATAAATGAACTTACAACTCACAGACATAGAAAACAAACTGATTACCAAAGGGGAAATGAGGGAGGGATAAATTAGAAGTTTGTGATTAACACATATAAAATAGATATATAACAAGGACTTACTGTATAGCACAGGGACCTATATTCAATACCTTGCAATAACCTATAGTGGAAAAGAATCTGAGAAAGAATATATATATATTCATATATATATATGAACATACATAACTGAATCACTTTGCTGTACACTTGAAACTAACACAACATTGTAAATCAACTATATATTCATGAAAAAAAAGGAACTAGGAATTTCCACAGCTAAAATGCATAGTAACCAAAATTAAAAATGCAGTGGATGGATTTAATACCCAAAAGCAAAGAAATAATGATTAATAGGAAGAGAGAGAAAGAGAAGGGAGGGAGAGAGTAATTGCAAGATAAAGTCTATAACTAAAAAATATAGATGAAAAGCATAATATACCAAAAGTACAAAGAAGTAGAGAAGAGAAGAATTAGAAAGTAATGACAAAGAAATACAATGACAAGAATAAAATAATCCTGAAGATTTTTTTTTTTAAATTCTAGTTAAGTTGATAAATCTCTGGCAAGTTTCCTCAGGAAAACAGGATAAAGAACAATTAACTAAAAGCAGAAATAAACCTACCATCTACAAGAATTAGCAAAAAAGAACAAAAAAAGCACAAAGTCAGAAGGAAGTAATAAAGATGAGAGAGGAAATAAATAAAATAGAGTCAAAGAAAATAGAAAAGATTAATGAAACCAAGAGCTGTTTTTTTGAAAAGAGAAACAAAATTGATAAGCCTTAACCAGATTCATCAAGAAAAAGAGGATCCAAATAAGGAAAATAAGAAATGAAAGAGGAGGAATAACAAATTATACCTCAGAGATACAAGAAAAAAAAATCATGAGAGAATACTACAGTTACATGGCAACAAATTGGACAACCTAGAAGAAATTAATAAATTTCTAGAAATATGCAATTTTTCAAGACTGAGTCAGGAATAGACTTCTGAACAGACTGATCACTAGTAGTGAAACTGAATTTTTCATCAAAAATCTCCCAGCAAGCAAAAGTGCAGGACTGAGCCGCTTCACAGGTGATTTCTACCAAACATATAAAGAATTAATACCTGTCCTTCTTAAACTCTTCTAAGCAATTGAAGAGGAGGAAACACTCCAAATTCATTCTATGAGGCCAACATTACCCTGATACCAAAACCAGAAAAAACATTACAAAAAATAGTCTTTTTTATTTAAAGTCAGTTGATTGTAAATGTTAACCACATTGAAAAAATACAAGATTAGTGCTTGATTAAATTTCTAGGGCAATAGTTTAATCAAATTGACACTTAAAGTAACCATCACAGTAGAGGAATTCATAAAGTATATCATTCCAATTACATAGTATCATTCCCATTTATGTATAAGAAAACTGAGAATAATATATTTTTATATAAAATCCCTAATTTCACTAAACTTATTTGTGGCTGAGCTAAGATTTTCATTCAGGTCTAGGAGTCTCTCAAATTCAAAGCCTTAACCAGTGTATTATAAAACTAAGACCACAAAAAATATTTTTAAAACTATATTTGAAACACATCAGTATTTCTTTTAGTTTTATATTTGTCTCCCTTTTCCATGTGTGAGAGAGATTGAATAACAAATAGTTGGACATAGTCAGAATTCCACTATGAAGAACTAACTCTTCTGGTCATAAGCAGGTAAAGGAAATAATTATAGTGCTATTAACATTTTTCCTTTAAAGTATGAAATACAAATATTTGATCTAAATTTTCTTTGATTAATTCTTAATATTTAGTGCCAATTGCATTTTAAGCTGCTAAATGTCAAGTCACTTGAGACATGAGATGACAAAAAGGTGTTTTACTTTATTTGTAAAAAGGGTTGAAGAGCACATTTTTCATATTCTTTTTCACAAAGTAAACAACTTCTGATTTATTTCAGCTTTTCATATAAAATACTGCATTATCATATTGTGAGTAGTAAGGTCACTCATGACATGCTTCTGCAAAGTGTTTTATTCTTAGCATTAAAGAAGAAACTAGTAAAAGGTCGTGCTTGTTGACTTCATTCGTATTCAAGTTGTCTAAGTCATAAACATTCCACCTTAAAAGCTTTCATATTCCCTGAACTGTTCAGTTACATTATTTCCCTATCAATCTGTCACATTTGTATTATGTCAATTATGCATTTTTCCCTCAATTCATATTTGGCAATCCTTTTCAAACATGAATTAAAAATAAAAAATAAAAATAATTTCAAAATTCATTTCACCCCTTTTAAAATTTTTAAATGGCAAGGTGGATTACTTAAGCTTTGTATTATTTGATAGAATAATTAAATTTTAACAGTATTATGAAAGTTTATTTGAGCAATGATCTGTAGGTGAAGTAAATTCTTAATGTTACATAAAAAGCCAATAATGTTTTCAGTCTTTAAAAATACATTATTAAACAAATGTTATTTTTGTATATTATTTATCATAATATAAATATTATGTGAATTAGGTTGAGAATTAGGAAAAAAATGCAAAAGGAATAAGTCAGATTTCATCCAGGAGCATGATTTCCTCATGATCTATCTTCAATATTAGAAAAAAGAAATGTTAAAAGTAAAAGAATAAGAAGACTTCAAAAATGATAAAGCTAATTTAGTAATACCAACATCCTATAAGTAGAATTTCAGACAAAAAACATTACTGAAGTTAAAGAGGGACATTTCATGATATAGCACCAAGTTAAACTTCCTTATGTAATAACACCAAATGTATATGCATTAACATGGTTTAAAATATATAAAGTAAAACTGACAGAAATAAAAGGACAAAAATATAAATTCATAGTCATATTTGGAAACTTAAAGTAAATTTCTCTTAGTAAGTGATAGGCCATGTAGACTAAAAAAAAAAACAAAAACAAATTGAACAACATGAAAAACAAACTTGAACAAAATGACAGATAAAGCACATCAACACCTCCGCAATGAAAAGTCTTTTCAAATGCACTTAAGACACTTACCAAAATGAGTCATGTACTGGTCAATAAAAGCAAGGCTTAACAAATTTCAAAAGCTAGAATAAAATATAAAAAAAAAAAAATGCTCTTTGACAACAATGAGACTAAGCTAGAATTAAATAATAGAAAATCCATTAAGCAAGCAAGCAATATGCTTCTAAATAACCCATAGGTTAAAGGAGAAATAAAACAAAATTTGAAAGTATTCCAAAATGAAGAAAATGGAAATATGAAAAATAACTGTTGTGGGGGAGCTAAAGCAGTGCTTTAATTTATACTCTAAAAATACATGTTTCTAACATACATACATACAAGTAGAAGAAAGGAAATAATTGAGAGAAAACCAGAAATCAAAATTAAAAAATATACAGAGAGATCAGCAAACCAAAATGTAAATCCTTTGAAAATTAAATAAAATTGTTAGTCCTTTAGTAAGTCTTATGAATAAAAGAAAGGAATATAAATTGCCAATACTGAGAATTTAAAAAAGTAATTACCACCATATATTTTTGTTATTAGAATAATAAAATATATTATGTATAACTAACAATAAACTCAAAAATTTTGATGAATGGGCATATTTCTTTAAAATATATAACTTGACAAATGCAAGAAAGTAGTAAACAATGTGTGGTCCTCTAGTTATTAAAGACACTAAAAAATGTAAATAAATAGGACATGGTATTCAGTGATAAATTATTTGAAATACTTAAGTAATAATATCATCAAAACAAACTTACAAAGAATGTCTTTCTTACACATTTTGTGATACCAATAAACCATCCTGAAGCCAACAAACAAGACAATAGCATTTGAAAAAATAGTTAAATAAAGGCCAGCCATCCAGTAATATGAGAGAAACAGGTCGCAGACCAAATAAATTTGCTCTAACTCTTCCCACAGAAAAACACACTAGATTTTCCATGTTAGTGAATTGATTTTTATATTGGTTCTAGGGAAATCAATTTATATCCCCTGCATTATGGATAGAGACTTTTTGTTTCTTCCCAATATTTTTATTTAGATAAATAATTACATCTACTACATAATCTTGTTTTGCAGCACCTTTTTGCTCACTTGAACCTAAATCAAGATTACTTCATAGATGCTTTATATTTTGCTTCATTCCCATTGTCAAAATTGTAGAAATAGCTAATTCCAGATATCATTATTTAAAGTACAGATTTCACTGATGAAAAAAAAATTCTTTGCTTGATCAAACTTTCAGACTCTTGAACCTTCTAGGCTCATCTGTGCCGTTCCTTGTAAAATCCAGTTTTAGTAGAAATTTTTCTCTCAATTTAGCAAGAACCCTCTAAAGTATCTGATCATCCTTGATATCTGATCTGGCTACTAAAACTAGTTGCATTGAACGTAGGAGTGATGATATCTCTTTGAGATTTTGATTTCAATTATTTTCTATAAACACTCAAAAGTGGAATTGCTAGACCATATCATAGTTCTATTTTTAATTTTTTTAAGAACATCCATACTATTTTCCATAGCAGTTGTACCATTTTGAATTCCAACCACTAGAGTACAAGAGTTCTAATTTCTCTACAACCTTTGTAACACTTGTCTTTTGTTTTTTGATAATAGCTGTCCTAAGAGGTGTGAGGTAATACCTCACTGTGGTTTTGATTTGCATTTGCTAATGATTAGAGATGTTGAGAGTTTTTTCACATATCTGTTGGCCATTTGTCTGTATTCTTTAGAAAAATGTCTTTTCAAGTCTTTAACCCATATTTGAATTGGGCTATTAATTTTTTATGTTTTTGTTGTTGTTATTGTTACTGAGTTATAGCAATTCCTTATATATTTTGGAAATTAACCCCTTATCAGATACATGGTTTGCAAATATTTTTTTTTCCAATTTCTTTATATACTGTTGATTATTTCCTTTACTGTGCAGAAGATTTTTAGTTTAATTTAGTCCCCCTTGTTTATTTGTTGTTGTTGCCTTTGCTTTTGAAGTTATATCCATGAAGTCATTGCCAAGACCTATCTCAAGAAGATTTTTCTCTACGTTTTCTTATAGAAGTTTTATGACTTTAGTTCTTACATTTATGTTTTTAATCCTTTCTGAGTTTGCTTTTGTGTATAAGGGTCTAATTTCACTTTTTTGCATTTAGAAATCTAATTTTCCCAGCACTATTTGTTAAAGAGACTATCCTTTTGTGTGTGTGTGTGTGTTTGTGTGTTTGTAGTCTTGGTACTCCTGTTGAAGATTGGATGACCATACCTATATGGATTTAAGTCTAGGCTCTCTATTCTGTTCCATTGGTCTATTTATCTTGATGCCAAAACAACTGAAATATTTACTGTGAAATATAAATATATCTGTGACTTATTTTTGTGTGCATCAGCAAATTAAGAGCAGGAACATGATGTGTGTGTGGGGTGGGGTGAGAGAGAGATGTGTTACCACTGAAATCTGACAATTTCATTTCCATGTTTAGCATAACGTCCCCTTATACCTTTCTGTATAATGTTAGGACAGTTCATTTTCATTGAGTCTCTCCCATGAATTATCAGAAGTTTTGACTAATATCAGGCAAGTTGCCAGAAATCCATACAGATTCAGAATGCACAGTGGTTACCTGATACTTGAGTAACTGTGCCAAACCCAAAACTGGGAATGAGAGGCTCTCTTTTGATTAAAATAAATTTGGAAAATAGAAACCTCTAATGGATGATCATTTAACTCAGGAGATACCAGAGGGATTGGACAAGAAGCTTTAGCAATCCAGCCACCACCATCTCTTAGGTCAAAGATTTCAGTAAGTACTTTGTTGGTAAATGTTCACCATTTCCCAAGAGCCAATAAAATTTTCTTTACTCATTTTATTTACATTTATATTTTATTTATCCAAATGTGGTTAGCACTTACTGTGCTAGATGCTCTGTTTTAAAAGCTTTACAAATATTAAATTATTTAGTTTGTTTATTCATTATAACGTTATGAAATAGTTACAATTATTATCCCTATTTTACAGAAAAGAAATCTGAAGCACAGAAAAGTTAACCACATGGCTGGAGATCACAGAGCTGGTAAGTGACAAAACAAGGATTCAACCTAAGTGCTTTAAAACTGGATTCCATATTATGGACAGTTTTACCTTCCAAAATCCTAACTCTCTTCAAACTTCCAGTAGCTTCTCAATACTTACCATAAAACTTCACCTTCTCTAGCACGGTCCTCTAAGTCTTTCGTATATATGCTTGAACTACTACTTATGTCTCATCTCTAATTATTTCACTCCTTATTTCTATGTCATAATGATGCCTCATCTTTTATATATATGCAATTTTTATTGATTACAATATTTTAAATCAATTATTTGCTTGAATCATACTAAGTATTACTTTGATATTGAACTTGAAGTGTTTAAACTTCCTTTTTAGTTTTATGTACATCTGACTCTCACATGTCCAACTTATTTCTGACATATTATTAATGTTTATCCTGACACCCTCTCATTTTCGTATGCCATGAAACTGAATTGTTTGTATCACTCTGACTTATAATCCTGATTTTAGCCTGTGCTTGTGTCCTGTTGATGCTCAGTTTCTCTTTTCAGAGCATAATATTCTCATCAAGCCTCTAGTTTTCCTGTTAGCTTTGTCCCAGAATAACACAGTTAGTTATTTTCTTAGAAGTGCAGAAATTAAATGAGAAACTGTAATAAAACTGTACCATCATTGGACTATAGGAATTAAAATGGTGTCATGGAGTAAATATTTGTTTATCCCGTTGCTAATCATTATTTATAATCACTCAGCAATAATGAAATAATCCCAGAAATGTCATTTATTCCTATTAGGGATTGTTGTTTTCTCATGATCACTTTTTAATTGTTTGTTTTGAAAGCAATATTGTACAAATTTCAACTTTTGCTAAGCAACACTCAAAGTAATTATTAAAACTCTACTATGTTTCATTAGAAGGAAAGTGTGCATTTTCAATATAAATTTTCAAATATGAATTAGAAATAGCCTGAAAATTATTTATAAATGAATATTGATTAATAATGTATGATAAATATTTTTCTACTGATAATATTATGCTAACAGAAGATGCTGTTTTGCAGGTATTATTTTTATGATTTGCATTTTAATGAAACCTTTTTTCTTACATGTATAGACCTTTTTCAGAAAGCCATTTGTTTTATTGTTTCATATGTTTTATTCGTACATTAATTGCAGGGAACCAAGCATATTTAATGTCTATTATTTTACTTATCAAGATATAGTACTCTAAATTTGGACTTTTCTATTTTATTTTGATGACATGGGTAGCAGAGGAGCTTTTAATCATGTACAGTGTGATCTTGAAGAGGTCAATAAGAAAGACTCTTTTAAAGCTGTTTTTGCACATTGGAGTTGTAAACTTGAGTGAAAATCAGTACTAAGAGGTGAACTAGCATACGATATTTAATAAATTTTAACCAGCATACATAGCATACTCCTTTTGCCAGTGATTTTTCATACATGTATACATAATGCAGACTTCATAAGTATTATATATTAACTCACACAAATTCAAACCTTGACAACTGTATGTATGTCAAATATTTAATTTTGGATTTTTCTTTCTAAGAGAAGACTAAGAAAACTAGAGTAAATTGGAGAAATGAAACAACCATACTGCTTTAGACTGAATTGTTTGTGTCTCCACAAAATTCTTATGTTGGAATCCTAACCATCAGGGTATTAGAAAGTGGGATATTTAGTAGGCTATTAGGTATCAAGGGTAGAGTCCTTATAAATGAGTTTTGTGCTTTTGCAAAAGAGGCCCCAGAGAGATCTTTCATCCCTTCCACCAGGTGAGAACACGGTGAAAAGATAGTCATCTGTGAACTAGGAGCTGGGCTCTCACCAGACATTGAATATGTCAGTACCTTAATCTTGGACTTCCCAGCCTTCAGGACTATCAGAAATAAGTACTTAATGTTTATAAGCCACCTAGCCTGTGGTATTTTGTTATTGCAGTGTGAATGGACTAAGACATACAAATAATTCAAGCTTCTTTCAAATGCTTTAAAAAAAATCTAAGTATTCCAATCTAAAATTTCCTTAAAAGTAACTCTGTGGGAAAAAATGATAAGGCATAACAATTCTAATGTAACAATTTTTTTTACTTCATTAGATGTAAAAATGACATGTAAGAAAGTAAATTTTTGTATTTAGACAGGCATTGCAGCCTAAAAGTTATGAACTACATTTACCATAAATTCCATTCAGATTTTAAAATGTGATCCATTTGATAGGTTTCACTTGGCAGAGTCTTGAAAGTATTATATATATATATTTAACATTTAAAATATAAATGCTTAATCTTTCAGATTTGGAATGATTGACATAAAATATTGCTGTCTCAAGTTTCAAAAACAGAATTCAACACATTTTGATTATATTAAAAATCAACCTAACAATATACTCAAACAGTGGTGTAATGTTTGGGAAGAAAAAGCAAAACTAAGCAACCAAAATATTAACAACAAAGACTAGTGCAACAGGATTTTAGTTTTAAATTTGTCTTTGTTAGCTTGGAATAATATGTGATAGACATCACTATTTTCTAAAGAGAAGTGCCAGACCCATTCATGAAAGATGTACAAAAACTAAATCAAAAATATCCTGATAATGGCTTCCTGATTACCCATTTCCAGCCTAAGTATGAGGAAAAAATAGAAAAGAACAAGTCCAGGGTCTGTGATGTGCTGGCTTAGTGGATTATCACTACCTGTCCCTTTTCTTCTCTCCAGAGATCTTTCTGCCCCACTTTAAACAAAGTTGGTTGGGAGAAGGAAGTACCTTCATAAAGAGAAAACTAGTGTCTTTCCTCCTGGTTGTATATTTACTGAGTGAGCAATAGAAAATTATATAACCACTTCTGTGTACCAGAAAGAGAACTAGTGAGAGATTTTTTTTTTTTGAGAAGTCACCATCTGTTTTCTGAAATAGGATGTCATGTATTACAACAAACTAAAAATAAACTGGAGAATTTTGAGAGTAATAGACTTGAGAATTTTGAGTGGCCAGCTGGAACTTCCTGAGATAGCTGGAATAAAGAAAGAAAAGCATTAGAGAAGTCTGTTCCACATGTAATTTTCATGTCAGGAAATCCAGAATTTCCAGTGGGAAATGTGTATTTAGAAAAGGAGCTGGATGTTCGCTATCTTGATGGGGACCCAACCAAGGTGGCCTGGTTGGGACAGAGTAACTGCAGCAGTAAGGGGTTACAGTGTGTCACTGTGTGGGGACAGGCAAGAGTGAGGAGGTTCAAAGAGGTTCACCAGGAAGTGCATCACAGAATTTGAAAGCTGAGCAGTTCAGAGGGTCCTGTGTGGACAATGAATGACCCACATATCAGCTCCCCACAAGTGACCGAAGAGGAGGGCATCTGATGCCAGGCAGCATATGACTATGGAAAAATAGAAAAAAAGCATTTAGTAAAAAGCCAATAGTCACAATACATATAGTTATACATATACATATATACACAATGTGTATCTTCCCTGAATTCAGCCCACTCAAAAAAATTACACCAGACTTAATCTGAAGCACTCAGAGAGAGATTTTCGGGTGGGAATAAATACATCTCTAGTAGTAGTTTATAAGATGCACTCAGTGCTTCCTCATATACCTCCATTGACTTGGGACATTTTTCATGGTTTGGAAAATAATCTGGTGTAGTTATACTTAAAGAATAATACTAGGAAAATAACTGGATTTAAATTAAATTCTCTCACCAGTTGCATACATCATACATTTTTCGCCTCTATACACTAATGTAATAGAAATCTAGATCTGTGAAAGTGTAAAAGAATCAAATTAATTTGGCTCTTGTAACATGTTTTAATTTTATTTCCTGTAAAATTGTCTTCATTATGCATATAATCATGAAAAAGAGTACCAACCCATTCAGTATATTCTGGGCCGTTCATATGGATGCATAATTAATGGATTCAAAATGTTTTTAAGTTGGGAAGATTTTATTGAGTATGTCATAAAATCCTTCCAAATTAAAAATCTGACTATTTGGCAGAAAATGTCCAAACACTCTTGCACAAACAAAATAATATACATGCATATAGTTTTAAATGTACTCATATGTATAAATACTGAATGATCTGTATTAAATCTCTTGGCACCCATTTGTCAAAATCCCACTGAATAATCATCCCCTGCTGTGTGTATGATATGTGTGTGGCTTTTTATTTACAAGCATAATGACATGCACAGGAAAAAGCTAAAGTACTTCAGCAGGCTATTTAGTTTGCTATCTGTGAAACTCATTTTAGTTAAAATTGTACTATTATAATCATGGATATGTAAGAATTCTTTTTCCCATAAAGGAAAGTGGGAATAGAAATTGAATTTCTTCTGCTGAATCTTGTCATTTCACAGTGTGATTTCTTACTAGGTTTGCAGCATCCATCGTTTCTTCTTTCCTTAACATAGGGTGAGTGCACTACAGTAATACTGTGTTTAAAGCCAGACTCATGATATGGTGGCTGTGGCTGAAATACCCATTTAATCCAACAGATTTGAATACAGTTTATAAATCAGTGTAGTGAACGAATAAACTGTTGTAGTGTGAGATTACTTGTCACAGTAGTTTATATTAAGGGAAACATCACTTTAAACTAACTCTTCACCATCTGTTGTGTACTCTAATTTAAAAAGATCATAATTTACAATTGCAAAAGTAGGTAAGAAACAAATGATTAAAATGCATATTATGTGCTATATTCACCTGAACATACATCTGTTCTGTTTATCTCTGTAATATTAGATACTAATTGGGAGACAAGCTCCTCTCCTCACATAGGAGGATAGATTTGGGGAGGGATGAAAGTAGGAATTATTACTTTTAGTACTGTTTAAAGCTTTTATTGAGATATAGTTGGTGTACAACATAAATTACCGGTATACAACATAATTTTTAAAGGTTATACTCCATTTATAGTTATTATAAAATATTAGCTACATTCCTTGTGTTGTACAATATATCCTTATAACTTATTTATTTTATATATAATAGTATGTACCTCTTAATCCTCTACCCTTACCTTGCTCCTCCCCACCCCTTCTAACTGGTGACCACTAGTTCTCTGTATCTGTGGATCTATTTCCTTTTTATCATATTCACTAGTCTGTTTTATTTTTTATATTTCATACATAAATTATACAGTATTTGTCTTTTTCTGTCTGACTTATTTCATTTGGCATAACACCCTCCAAGTCATATTGCATTCTTTTTTAAGGCTGAGTAGTATTCCATTGTGTGTGCATGCATACGTATGTGTGGTATACATATATATACCATACACACACACACACACACATTCTTTATCCATTCATCTGTTGATGGAAGCTTATGTTGCTTCCATATCTTAGCAGTTGTCAATAATCCTGTTACGGACATTGGATTATATGTATCTTTTCAAATTATTGTTTTGGGGGGTGGGATATATACCCAGGATTGGAATTGATGGGTCATAAGTAGTAATTGTTTTTAAGATGATTTCCTTTTACAGAGTTTTACCACAAATTAAATTGGGGCCCAGTTAATAATAATTAATAATTATATATGATAATTATTATTACATTTAACAAAAATTCTCTATCATGAAGAGGTTGCCAAAATTACTCAAGTGAGACCATTATTTTAATTACATTGTATTTAGGTTGATCCAAATGAAATTTTGAACATTGAACCATTTTTTCCTACATAAAAACCAATTTCTTATGGTTTAATCTGTTAACTAGGAGGAAATTGAGTCAGTCTGAAATTTAGCAAATGACAGAAGCCTTTTACATTAGACAATAAAACAAGTAGGGGTTATTGCATAATCTAGTCATGATAGTTAAGTATTCATTTAGTTTTTAGATATTGAATAACTCCCAGATAACTTGATTTTGTAAAGATATATAGAGTTCCACTGTACTTTTATAATAATATATAATCTTCTACTTTCAGTCCTACTTTCTCCCTTTTATATAGACAGGATCATGGGGAATTGTATTACATTTTCAGATTATATTGCTAGTCAGTCATTACTTTCTCTCTCTTTCACACACACACACACACACAGACACATACACACACATACACACACATGTAAATATGTGGTTGCAGTAGGAAAGATCAGAACTCTGACCTTGACTTGGCTGAAACAAACGTTAGGAAGATTTTTAAGCAATAGAGTGAGAAGGAGAACAACACAGGTCATTTGTGTTTGCTAATTTGCTTTACCCAAAGGAAAAGTCAAATTTCTTTTTGTGACAAGGAGTAATTTTACATCTTGGAGCAAAGCATTAGTGAAGTTAGTTTTCTCACCTCACACAGAGACTGGTAGATGGAATCCTCTCTCCCTTGAAGATTACATTTCAAGGGGATACTCTCAGGTCCTTAAGAAAGACATTCCTAGATTGTTGTTCATAAAAAGGTTTACATATCTAAGGGATAGCGGAAGGATTTGCAATGATTTGTTTTCTAAAGTAAGTGCTGTAGGAAATAGAAAGTCAGGGGTCTAGAGTCAGAAAGAAGCTTTTCAAAAGTTTAGTCAAGCTGAGGGGAACCTTAAGTACATATTAGTCACTAGTTTAAAAAAAAAACTGCTAATTGTATACTAGACCTATATTTCAAACATGAATTTTGCAGAAAATATTGATCTACCTCTTCCATCTCCACATTTTTTAATGAATGGGGGGGCAAAAAACAACAAAACTAAACAAAACAACTTATTAAAACACATTTGAAGCATTTCCAGTTTCCACTCCAACATGCAAAGAACTTGTAAACCACCACTTTCCCCCTCACAACAGGAAAAAAAAAAAGCTAAAGAAACTGAAAATAAACATTTCTTAGATTCTTCAGAGAATTGAGGTCACAGTATAAACTACCACCCTGAAAACTGGAAAGAAATGTGAATACAGAAACTATAGATCAGTTTACCTGAAGCTGAAGTCTCTGGGGCTGGAATACTTACAGAATAACTTAAGTAAACTCCTGTAAGCTGAGTGTGGATCAGTTTGAGGGTTGAAAACTCCTCAGGACCCAGTCTAAGCATCACCCCTCATAGACAGTTTTGTGGGTTTTACCTCTAGGAGCCCCACCAGATTCTTATGGTGAAGATCAAAGAAGAACCACCATGTACTTGGCCAAGGGGAAGGGAAAAGTCACCATTTTGACATATATTTAGAGACAGTGTGTTTTGAAAAAACCTCCAAACCTCCACAATAAATGCCTATCACCTAAAGACTTCACTAAAGTCTTATCTAACTCAGGGGAGAGAAAATTAACCAACTCCAGCCACCTCTAGTGTTCTTTCTCAATTAAGGGACCAAAACTGTTGTGAAGCCTTGTGAAGCCATGATACAGGACCACAGGTCTGCTACAAGACTGAGATTTAATCATAGGATTATAGAAAGTGCTCCCTTCCCATACACCACAAACTTTGCTACCACATTAACAGGCCACTTAAGGTACTTAAACAAGTGAGAAGAAAATGTATTTTTACACAGTCATCTGCACATAAATGTTTATCACAGTCTTATTCATGATTATTCAAAACTGGAAACAACCAAGATGTCTTTCAATAGGTGAAAGGATAAACTATGTACATCCATAGTGGAATATTATTCAGTAATAAAAAAGAATGAGCTATCAAGTCACGATAAGACCTGGAAGAGCATTAAATGCATACTCTGGAGTGAAAGAAGTCAGTCTGAGAAGACTACAATAATGAATGTGTTTAACTGTATAGCATTATGGAAAAGGCAAAACTATAGAAACAGTAAAAAGATGAGTGGTTGCCAGGTGTTTTCTGGAAGGAAGGAATTGTAGGAGAGGAAAAATACTTTTCCCTTTATCCTTCTAGGTTCTTGGCTGAGACAGTCTCTGTAGTAAAAGAGTAATAGGCGAAAACAAACAGAAATTCAGTAACATGTATATACCTCCTGCATACGTGGGATTTACCCACAAAAACTGAAGAACTCTCCCAAATGTCCCAAGTCACCATACTGAATACCATCTCAAGTGAAAGACAAACGAAGATGTTAGGGGTGAGGGGAAGCCAGTTATAAGAGGTTACTAGGAAAATCACAATAAACAAAGGTAAGGGTATTTTGCAAATTTAAGTAGTTGGCTTCTCTACTGATAAGAGTTTCTAGAGATTTATAGTCACCCTTCTCTTCCTGGTACAGAAAATGAGAAAGTCTTATAAATGGAGATTTCCTTACAATGTAAATATCTCTTACAAAAGGGAAATTCTACTCAGTTTTCAGAGCTCCTATGTCTGCTGTTTCTTAAAAATAACCAGTTCAAAATATTCAGTATGCCAAAAGTGCCGTTTTTTGGAGTGGTATAATTTGCTCCCCTTTGGAAAGGATGAGCAGGTGAAGCACAGGGAATTTTTAAGTTGTGAAACTATTCTGTGTGAAACTGTAACTGTAGATACATGGCAGTTTGCCAAAACTCATAGAACTATAAACACAATGAGTGAAACTTTAATGTAAATTATGTATAATATTTAATAAGGTATTTTAATGTAATTAAATGTAAATTATGGATTATACTTAATAATAATGTATCAATATTGATTCTTTATTTCTAACAACTATATAACACTAATGCAAGATGTTAATAGGGGAAACTGTGGATGTGGGAGTTGGATATGTGGAATTTTGTATTCCATCTGGTCAATTATGTAAGTCTAGAAATGTACTAAAATATAAAATTTATTAATTATAAAATATAGAAATACAAGAGGATTTGCTAAATAATTTATTTGAATGAAACCCCTTCTGTCTTATGAGAGAGTTGTAATTTACCTTGAGAATACATGACATTTGCTTTTGAAAATACTTTGATAATTGTTTTTGACTATAAAATATAAGGCTTGTAGGGCACAGCTTTCAAGGGAGCAGTATAACAAAGAGATGGCTAAAATGTTCTGTATATGAAAAGAACAGAATTTGGAATATAACAGAATATAAAATGGGTGATTCTGAGAGATAAACACCCAAGTGAATCTCTAAGATGACAGTTGAGGATGAAGAGGGCCTGAGGGGAAGGATTGGGGCAAGAGACTTACAATGTCCCAGTAGATAAAAGAATCATAAAAGCAGAGATAGTTAAATTATTTGCTACCTGATGCTGTAAAGAAACATATTCCATTCCCTCAATTTTTCAGCCAAATCCAAGAACAAAAATACAGCCAACACCCGAGTTATACCAGAAATTATTTATCTTTATTAGTCTGTAGTTTATTTTATTCTATTATGACAAATCAGTGCTAATCCATTTAAGACACCAACACTGAAGAGAATCTGTTTTGCTCTGTGATTGCTTTATGGATATTGAAATATCTGTTATGACAAAGTTTTCAGTATTGTAAGTTTAATGTTTTGTAAGTAACAGCTTTTTTTCTTACATATGGTGACTTACATTTGTAAAAGCTACACACAGCTAAGTTTTGATACAATATGCAAGTTATTCTAGTCCACCATACTAACAATATTTCTGTTTTTTATTTTGGAGAAAAATCTAAATCTACTTTTATTAAATGACAAGTGCAAAACTCTGAGAATGTAATGAAATATTCTTGTTATTCCAGAGTTAACTGACTTGAAGATAAATATAGGTGGTTTGTTTTTCAAGCAAACTAGTGTTTTGCTTCACATGCCAGGTTCAAGAGTTACACATGGTTAAATGAAACCAGTGAGCACCATGTGGGAAATTAACATTAATAACTTTATTTATTCACTCAAAACCTCAAGGTCATTTTTCTCCCCCCAAAACTGAATTTTTTCATTCTCATCTGTCATTTACACTCTATTTTCTTCTTATTTTAGACCCCCCAATCTTTAAAAAAATGGAACCAAATAAGAAATGAAACTGCAGGCTTTTGGATTTTAAAAATAACAGCAGTTTCATTTATTTTTGTGTAGAGTGTACATTTCAGAGTAAAACATCCTAAAATATTTTCAGGTTCTGTAATTAGGTGACAGCTGGCTTGTGAAGTATCCAATGCCAATTAGCAGAAAAACTTTCATAAGAGAACAATTGTAATAAATCTTATAATTTTCAAAAGGAAAAAGTGAGGAACTTTTCTGCTCACATCAACTACAAGTTGATATTTTTAGGATACAAAGAAACTTCTTTCTCTGATTATGCTTGAATTTTTTAATGCCCATCATGTATGTATATACACATGTCTGTATTAAAAACTCAAGCTTAATCTGGGAAAGAAGCTTCCTTATATCCTCTCTGTGTGTGCATTCATGTGTATGTGTTTATAAACCCCTTTTAGTTTAGAAATATATGCCCTGTGGCTAAGAGGTTCATTACCATGATGCAGTCTCTGTAGTATCTGTCTTGTAGATATGTAAAATGTAAATTATTTGCTCACTCTTTTCTCAAGATAATTAAAATTGTGAGGGTACATAAGTGACCATGGGGAAGAGAAACAAAGGTTAGTGTGTCTCTATCATAGGAATAGGGAGAGCAGTGATAGAAAATGTGACTGGGGAGATTGTCAGAACTTTCCAGGTTGTCTAAAGGTTAGGGATTTTTTGTTTTCTGAATATAACAGAAAAGCCTACTAAAAGATTATTGAAATTTCTAATGCTTGGACTTTGAAGGAGTTGTGAATTTTCTATGTATTGATACTTTGACAGGAAACTGGGCATGAGGCCACAGTGTTCAGAAGGGATGACTCAGAGAATATTTTCTGGGGTCCTAGGAGTAATTACTGATGCCCAAGGAGTGGTATAAGAAGTAACGGTACTCCACAACTGAATTAGGCACAGGTTTTTATTTTTAACTCATCAGTAGAATTGTTAGAGATATCTATATATCAATCATTTCAATTTTAAAGTAATTACTCTATGTCTCAGAGTTCTAATTGTCTATGAAGCGGTCTCTTTGCACCCTTCCCTTTGTCTGTTTTTAGTTTATGTAATTTCCTCATTTTCCCCCTGAATAGTAGAAATTTACAACTGAGGGACTTTATACTAAAATTAGGATAGAAAAACAGAGCTTGTAAAACAGAAGGAATATTGACTCAGATGTCATAGAACTTATAACAGTGGGTCCATAACAAGTGTTTCAACATTGGTAAATTAGATAACTTGATTTGAGGGGAAGAAATAAGCAATTGCAGGTTGATTGGCAGGTATTAGTCTCTAAAGAATACCATCTACCATGCAAATTCTTATAGATCATATTTAAGGTTTAGGTATAGGAATATTCTTATAGAATGTTCAAGCTGTAGATAGTTTATATTTATTACTTTACATTTCTTAAGGTCAAGAGAGTACATTTTCTTTTAAGTTTTGAATATTGGGTTTAACTTTTTAAAACCAGTGGGTTTAAAAACACAGATAATATATGATATGCTTCGTTATCTTAAAATCGATTAAGTGCTGATTGACCAAAGGAGTGGGTCAGAGGCAGGAAAGGATCTAGTAATGATGTGGTAGGCAGCCTCTGAAATGGCCCCTGATGATTTCCACTTCCTGATATTTACCGCTTTGTGTGAATCTCCTCTTCTGGACTGTGGACTAGACCTGATTATTGATACAACAAATACAACACAACAAAAATATGTCACATTAGAGATTGGGTTATAAAATCTGTGTCTTTTTTCTTACCCTCTCTCACGATCTTTCTTGCTTTGAAGGGAAGCTGTGCTATGGGCTGCTCTCCTGGGAGGCCCATGAGGCAAGGAACAGATGACTCTTGCCAAGAGTCAGCAAGAACCTGAGGCCTTCAAAAATACTCTTAGAAGTGGATCTTCCCCCAAGTCAAATCTTGACATGACCACAGCCCTTAATTGCAGCCCAGAGACAGAGGACTCAGTTCAGCTACTACTGAATTTCCAACCCACAGACACGTTAAGGTATTTTGCTGCTTTAAGTTGCTACATTTTGTTTATACAGCAATATATAACTGTTACAATAGGGAAAAGCCCATTTGATTTCAAAATATATTTTGAATGATTATCTAAAAATAAGTATAATTAAAGAATGATATCACCTGCACTAGTTTTTTAAAAAGGGTAGCTATATCTGTATTAAGAGACATGGTTGTTTCCTTGGCTTCCTCTTTGTATCATTCAGAACAGAATTGTAGAGATACAGGTATAGATGTGTGTTTTTTCACTCGATTATGCCACTTGCACTGCAGGTTAGTGCAGAGTGGGTATTGGACACATGTTCATCATAGGAAGAAACCCAGATTATTAATGAAGCACCCATCAGTCTCAAACGTTGCTGATCAGCATGCCAGAAAGAAAATACCATTCTTGAGAGTCTTCTACTAGGAATTAAATATTTTGGCCCAGAAGTGGCATGTATCTGATAACAACATACTGATCATAAGTAGCACTGGTAACTGTACTCAGCCAGAAAGGAGACAGGATTTATAATCTTACCATACACCAGGGATGGATTACAACTGGAAGTACTTAGCACCAGTGTAATTGGCTACTACATTGTTAAAAGCTTCTTGATACTCTCCCATTGTAAGATTGATTGATTGATTGATTTTAAAGATATATCAGAAGAAATCTTCTAGGCCTATCTTGGAGTATTATAAAAATTCATTGAAATTAATTGAAAAGCTATGCATGGCACATTGAGTTGAAATATTTTTCACAGAATTTCTGGTGGTATTTCATACCAGAGTTGAGTAATTGATCTTTAAGGAATATAGCCTACTATACCTTCCAGCACATACCTCCTTTTTCTGTTGTTGTTGTTGGTTGGTTTTTGTTTGTTTGTTTGTTTGTTTGTTGTTCTCTTCTTTCTCTTAAGTAACTCCCAAGGTTGTTTGTGTTGGGCTTTGGACATGGGAAACACAGTGGGCATCTGCAAGCTAAGCCATCTTTCTTCTTTTTTTTCTCTTTATTCCATTTTATCTGTGCAGGTTTCCCCAGTACTCACTTCTTGTTTGTTTGTTTTTGTTGTATTTATTGATGATTCTCTGGAAATTACAATACTGTATTAATCTGGATATGTAACAAGGCACCTATCTATTTTGTTCTTAATTAATTCAACAATGTGTAGTGCCTTTCTATTTTAGCAGCATTTTTCTAGTGACAGAATATAACAATAAAAAACTTTCAAAATTTCCTGCCATCACAGTACACATCTTTATGAAGGAGATAGACAGTAAACTAACGAAAAGTAAAATATACAGTATGTTAGCTGGTTAAGAGTCCTGTGAAGAAAAAAAATAAACAATGAAGAGTGGAGCCAGTTTTAAAGGCTTTGCTAATATGCTGATATTTAATCAGAAAAGTACATAAGATGAGGCAATGAATGAGTCATGGATATAAGAAGAAAGAGCATTCAAGGATGAGAGGACAGCAAATGCAAAGACCCTGTGGTAACAGCATCCTTATTATATTGATATTGTAAAGAAGTTTGGATAGGGAAGAGTATGCCAGGAAGAGAATGGTAGTAATTAACCTATGACAGATAGTGTCCTGCTTATGTAGGGCATTTTATCTCACTGTATTTATCTTAATTTTACCATTACACAAAAACTCCTTAGAGGATATTGGGCAGTTTGATAGACATATTTTAAAAATATCAATGTGACTGTGAAGCAACAAGTATATATCAGACAGCACAGGGTAATATAGCCATTATTTTGTAATAACTTTAAAGGAAATATAATTTATAAACATATTGAATAACTATGCTGTGTGCCTGCAACTGACACATATTGTAAATCAACTATATTTCAATTGAAATAAATATCAATATGATGGTAATATTGAGAATAGGTAGTGGGGATATGATGGTAGCTTGAACACATGGATGGAAGCAATGGAAGTAGCATGATGTTATGTTACAGATTTATTTCAAAAGCAGATTTATTTTGAAAGGTTGGCTGTAGAGTGTGAGAAATAGGAAGAGTCAAGAGACTTCAACATTGTTTGTTTGCCCCACAGCAAAGAAATTAAACTGCAGAGGAAGAGACTGGAAGAGTAAGTTTGGATAAAAAGAGTGAGAATTTAGATTTTTGTATGTTAGGTAGAAGAGGCCAATTAAATATACAAGTGGAGAACTGAAAGCATAGATATATTTATATAAAACAAAGTGAAGAGTTACAGCTGGAGACCTTCTTTGGGGAAGTTGTCTGTGTGTAAATTATTTTTAAAGCCATTAAGACTGTATATCATTACTGAAGAGTGAATTGGGTGAAGTCAAGGAGACAAGAGGTCTAAAACTTAAAACCCCAGGGAATTCCAGCATTTGAAGATGAAGAGATATGAAGGAACTAGCAAAATGCACTGAGGGGCATGATTAATCAAATACAAATAAAATCAGAGTGAAATCTCCCCTAGACAGATTTTTAAAAAATCAGGTAGTCAATTGTGTTAATTGCTGCTGACCAGGTAAGATGAAGACTGAGAATAGACAACTACATTTTACAATGTTGAGACCATTGGTAACTTAGACAAGGATGGTTAAGGTGAAGTTGTGAATTAAGAATCTGTTTCAAATGGCTGATGCAGGAGTGGGAAGAGAGGAGTTGGAAGGGGAGCAGAAAAAGTGATGTAGTAGCTAAATGAATATTGGATCCAGAGAAAAGAATTGAGGTGAAAAAAATTACACATATTTAGAGGGGCTGGAGAGATTCATCAGTAAATGGAAAAAGCTAGTGTTTATTGCAAAAGTGAACATACTCTGTGGAGCAGTACCAGGAGAGAAGGGAGAAAATATTGTTGAAGTTGCAATGGAGAACAAGGGCGGTACTGTGAACATAGAGTTCCAAGGTTCACAGCTGAAAGTGGAAAAATGTGTGAAATTTGAACACAGATAAGAAGGTATGAAACATTCCTGTGAATTTGTAGGCTTGGAAAATATAGAATGGTGACTGGGCAGCACTTAGAACAAGTTAAAGTGTTTATCAGTTTTCAATGAGGGTAGTTGGCATGTTGTGGCATACATTTTTGTTTAGTGTAGGGTTTTGGTTTTATTACCTCAGTTCAGGTACTTATCCAAAGCAATAAATGTACAGGTGAAGAATAGGAAGAGGGTGGAGATTAAGTGGTTTTGAGGTTTTGCCAGGTAGTTGTGATGGAAGTAGACAGTGACATAGGAGGTGAGGATACAGTGAGGGGAATAATGTAACAATGGACTGTGGGATTCTCACTTGGATGGGAGGGAATTGAGGATATGGATCAGTTAAGCAATATTGAAAGGTTGATACAGTAAATGTACTCTTAGTCCCAGAGGGTCAAATGATTTTGGAGATAGGATACTATCAGGAGTAAGCAGTGAAGTTAAGTAGTGCTGGTTGAAGAGTGGGATGCTTGCAGTGAAGATCTAATTATGGGTATAGACATCTCTGCTGTAGTCATCTAGTAAATGGTTGAAGCAGAATAGAGGGCAACATCTATGGAGCAGGCAAGGTCAAGGTATTGAAATGGCATTTCCAAATGTGACAGCCAAAACAAAGAGGAGCTATATAATTTCTGTCTCTATTTTTTTTAACATTTTTTATTGGTTTATAATTATTTTACAATGTTGGGTCAAAATTCCAGTGTAGAGCACAATTTTTCAGTTATACATGTACATATATGTATTCATTGTCACATTTTTTCTCTGTGAGCTACCATAAGATCTTGTGTGTATTTCCCTGTGCTATATAGTATAATCTTGTTTATCTATACAATTTTGAAATCCCGTCTATCCCTTCCCACCCTCTGCCCCCTTGGCAACCACAAGTTTGTATTCTATGTCTATGAGTCTGTTTCTCTTTTGTATTTATGCTTTGTTTTTTGGTTTTTTTTTTTTTTAGTTTCCAAATATGAGCGATCTCATATGGTATTTTTCTTTCTCTTTCTGGCTTACTTCACTTAGGATGACATTCTCCAGGGGCATCCATGTTGCTGCAAATGGTGTTATGTTGTCAGTTTTTATGGCTGAGTAGTATTCCATTGTATAAATATACCACCTCTTCTTTATCCAGTCATCCATTGATGGACATTTAGGCTGTTTCCATGTCTTGGCTATTGTAAATGTGCTGCTATGAATATTGGGGTGCAGGTGTCATCCTGAAGTAGGGTTCCTTCTGGATATGTGCCCAGGAGCGGGATTCCTGGGCCATATGGTAAGTCTATTCCTAGTCTTTTGAGGAATCTCCATACTGTTTTCCACAGTGTCTGCATCAAACTGCATTCCCACCAGCAGTGTAGGAGGGTTCCCCTTTCTCCACAACCTCTCCAGCATTTGTCATTTGTGGATTTTTGAATGATGGCCATTCTGACTGGTGTGAGGTGATACCTCATTGTAGTTTTGATTTGCATTTCTCTGATAATTAGTGATATTGAGCATTTTTTCATGTGCTTTTTGATCATTTGTATGTCTTCCTTGGAGAATTGCTTGATTAGGTCTTCTGCCCATTTTTGGATTGGGTTGCTTATTTTTTTTCTTATTGAGTCATATGAGATGCTTATGTATTCTGGAGATCAAGCCTTTGTTGGTTTCACTTGCAAAAATTTTCTCCCATTCCGTAGGTTGTCTTTTTGTTTTACTTATGGTTTCCAATGCTGTGCAGAAACTTGTAAGTTTCATTAGGTCCCATTTGTTTATTCTTGCTTTTATTTCTATGCAACATACACAAAATAAACTCAAAATGGATCAAAGACTTAAACATAAGACAAGATACAATAAACGTCCTAGAAGAAAATATAGGCAAAACATTATCTAACATACATCTCAAAAATGTTCTCCTAGAACAGTCTACTCTGTCCCTAATTTTAAGATTTTGCTTAAAGGTACTGTATGGCATAATGACTGAGCAGGTTTTAAACTCAATGAATGGTGTGGGTTTGAGAGACTTGGATGAGCCACTTAATCCCTCTATATCTAATTTTTCTCATGTATAAAATTGAATTGAACATAATACTAAACTCTAGAGGATGAGGGTGTGAAGTGAAAAAGCTAATACTTTTGCTTAGCTATTCTGAAGCTTTCAGTAAATGTTAATTATTATTTGTAGCATTGTTATGATTTCCCTGAATGAGTTTGGTTCATATAGCAGACATTCTGAAAGGAAAAGATTTCTACACAATGTAGTAAAGCCTATTGGTACTACTTTAAGTTGTGAAATTCAAAGCCTTTCTAATGACCTTCAATATGAATGGAAACGTAAAAACTTCAGAAAGATTTCAATATTATTCTCTTTGGCAAAATTTGAACAAATTAATACTCTATAGATTTGTTGCTTTCTCCCATATGCCATAGGCACTCTTGGAACAAACTAAACAGGAAAAATGGGGAAAGTGGTTTAGGAGTAAAGAAGTTTAACTATAAAATAAGAGAAAAAAAAGAGTCTGCAATGGGGATGGGACAGAAAATAAACTTAGTGTCCAGTTTGTAAGGATTCCTTCCATGATTTAGTGGTAAGAAATGACTAGCTGGAAGCACAGCAAGGTGAGTTCTGCATATTTTCTATTCTACTTTGCATAATAATATATAAAAATTCTACAATTGCTAAGTGTGTTATGCATTCTCTAGCATGACCTTAATTTTTCAAAACATAAATTGTCTTCAGAAAGATCAAAGTCTCTTCAGTTACGCTGAATAATTAGCACTAGCTTTAAAGTGTTTTTGCATCCTAAATTGCATATTATCTGATAAGGGCTTCCAATTTCAGAAATCCATTGAAGCAGTCTCATTTGGTTAAATAAGTATTTATATTTTTATACAGTAAATTTGAATATATGTTACCTTGATATATAAATTATCAACATGTAAGAAATTTCTTTCTATAATATTTGCCTAGGAATCCTGAACTTAAGCTCAAGATTGACACCAAAGCCACAAGAGTTTTATTATTGCACTTTTTATTAATTGGAAAGTCTCAGTTGCTCCTAAAAATATATTTCATCTTCCCAAAGGGAGAAAAATGTAATAATGAGAGTTTCTCTCATAGAGAATCCCATGCCTCTAGCATATTTTATAATAAATCTCGAGACCATGAAAAGGAAGGATCTGATGAATTTTAATTATGATGAGCAGCAAAAAGATATGTATGATTCCTAAGGCAAAGAGTGTTCTAATCAAACTAAAATAATCATATTAAGTCTAATACCTAGGAAACCAGAAAGCATTCAACACAGTTTGAGGAGTACCAAGGTAACTTTTGACAGTACATCCACAAATGGTTTAATAAAAGATACAAGTAAATCAAGTTATAAAACTCTTCTAATGGAAAAGCGTAATCTGAATTAAGGTACTTAAATTTATTGGCAAAAGTGAATATTGAAAATGCCCATTTCTTTGAGCAGCAAAAGAAAGTGAAATGCATGAACATCTCAACAAGTGTTGTATCTTTTAACACCCAGGGTAGCTGGAGTTATAAATCAATATGTGTATTAGTCATTTGAAAACATTTTTAGTTCCTGTGAACAGATAGATATGCTGATACTATTGTTCTCATTCCTGGAAGACTAAAACTAGTCTCTTTACCTATGTAGTATTTTTACTTACTAAGAATAAAATCCTAAGTGTAACTCAACACAGGCTTGGCTAGAATGAACAGATGAAAGATATTTTCATCACAATATCATCAATATCATATAATCAGTAATCAAAGAATCACCTACTCTTCTCCCATATTACAATTTTTTCCTTCTTGTTTCAGTTTTATTGAGGTATAATTGGCATACAGTTCTGTGTAAGTTTCAGGTATACAGCATAATGATTTGATTATGTACAGCATGAAATGATTACCATAGTAGGTTTAGTGAACATCCAACATCTCATATAGACACAAAATTAAATATAAAAAATAAATTCCTTCTGATGAGAATTCTTAAGATTTACTCTTCTAAAAACTTCATGTATAACATACAGCACTGTTAATTATATTTATCAACTTATACATGATATCCGTAGAACTTCCTTATCTTAGAGCTGGATGTTTGTATCTTTCTACTGTCTTCATACATTGCCCTTCTCTCCACCCTTGCCTCTGGAAGCACAAATCTGATCTCTTTTTCTATGACTTTGTCTTTGAAATGTAAATGACTTACAACACTATGTTAGTTCCCAATGCACAACATAGTTTTTGCTGTGTGTACGTATGTCAGAATGTTCATCACAATAAGTCTAATTAACATTTGTCACTATAGACAGATGTTGCATAATTAATGACTGTATTCCCCACACTGTACATTTCATACACATGATTCATTTAATTTGTAACTGGAAGTTTGTACTTCTTATTCTCACTTACCTATTTCTTTTCTCCCCACAACCCCCTCCCCTCTGGCAACCATCTGTTTGTTTTCTGCTTCTGTTTTCCTATATTTGTTCATTTGTTTTGTTTTTTAGATTCTGCATATAAGTAGAATATAATCATACGGTATTTGTCTTTCTCTGACTTACTTGACTAAAGATAATACACTCTAGGTTCGTCCATGTTATGGCAATGGCTTCCTGTACTTGGATATCTGTTTCCTTCCCCAGGTTAGGGAAGTTTACAGCTATTATCTCTTCAAATAGTTCTCTGTTCCGTCTTTCTCTCTACTCCTTTTGGGACCCATATAATATGGATGTTACTATGTTTGATGTTGTCCAAGAGGTCTCAAGCTATCCTCATTTTTTAAAATACTTTTCTTTTCTTTTTTCTGTTCAGCTTGGGTAATTTCCACTCTGTGTTCCAAATCACTGATCTGTTCCTCTGAATCTTTTATTTCAGTTACTGTATTCTTCAGCTCTGCTTGGTTCTTCTTTATGTTTTCTGTTGTTGTTGACATTCTCACTGGGCTCATCCATTCATCCCTTGAGTTTGCTGAGCCTCTTGGTGATCATTGCCTTGAACTCTTTATGAGGTGTATTGCCTATCTCCACTTCATCTAGTTGTTTTTCTGAGATTTGTCTTTTTAATTTTTATTATTTAGAACATACTCCCTTATTTCTTCATTTTGCCCAATCTTCTGTGATTATTTCTGTGTGTTAAGTAGGCTGGTCACATTTCCCAGTATCAGAGAAGTGACCTTATGTAGGAGATGTCCAGTGGGGCCCAGTAGCACACTCCCCTCTGGTCATCAGAGCCGTATTTCTAGGAGTGCCACCTGTATAGGCTGAATGTACTTTTCTGTTGGGACCAGGCTGACTACTTTGGGCTGGTAGGTGGGGCTGGGTCCAGGTCCCATTGGCTGTAAGGCTATGCCTTATGTGGTGGCTGTGGGAGGATGTGAGTTGAGGGTTTTCCTACTCTGCTGTCTTGGCCACCTTCCTGTAAAAGCCAACTTTCATTTTGTTTTGTTTTTTTACTATATAAATAATCACTCTGAAAAATTTTGAAACAGAAATAACTCACAGAAGTAAACCAAGTAATATGATTAGAAATCAGACAAAAAATACTGAATTTTCCATTTTTTCTTTTCATATGAACAGCACTTAAGGCAGAAAATAAATAGCCTTCAGTAACAATCAACACTGGCTAAAAGTCAGTAAGCTGAAGAGCCAAACAATGGTAGTGAAAGTGTAAATTGTTTAAATTTTCTTTTCAACCATTTTAAAAATTTTTTAACTTTTTTCCCATTGATGAGGTAATAATAACTTTACATATTCCACTTCTCAAAATCTAGTTTGAGGAAATAATCATAGATGAGTATTTTGAAAATGTCATGATCCATTCTTTTTTGTTGGGAAAATAGAGGCACTTTAAATATCCATATTTTTATGTAACAACACTGTCAAATAATTTATTATACATCCATTTAATGATGTACTTTTTCTATCACTGAAAACCATTTATTATCAGTCTCTTTTACCTTTTCCCTAGCTAGCTGCATGTCTGATTTTTTCAGTTTCTTCTTGTCTCCATTAAATGTCATGTTAATAGAAAGACATTTCTTGGCCACTGTTGGTATTAAAAAAAGTAACCCTTTCCAGTTATCTTCCCCCAGTGACCTTATCCCACTTTATTCCCTTTGTAAAGTGAATGGAACTTAACATTACATATCAAGTTATTTTACTTTCTCTTGTTTATTTCCTATCTTCTCTAATAAAACGTGCCCTGCTTGAAAGTATACTCTTGGTTTTATTCAAAACTGTCACTCCGTGCCAGTAATTATGACTAATACCTGGTAGTTCAATAAATATGTATTTTGTGTGTGTATGGATGTAATAGAGTTCCTTATTAATGGACATCCTTCAGCTTACTTTGTGCTTAAAAAAAATCTGGTGAGCCTCTAAATATGTTTTAAAATATGAGAAATACTCAATTTGGAAGGTAATTTTAAGTGGTGAATAATCAAGAGAAATGACACAATTACATGTCATTCTTAGCACCTGTGTTCATATTTTCAAAGAAGCAAACAAAAAATTGCAATTTACAATTTAATATTCATTTCCCTAATTGATTATATACATAATTTAGTTTTAAATTATAGCTACAAATTTACTTTAAAATCCCAAATGTGTTTTTATCAACTAAAATTGAGGAAAATATGCTAAATGGCCTTATTGCATTCTAGTCTATGAACATGGCATCATATACTATATCTAGGGAATACTGAAAAACATAATATGACATTCTTTTTTAACTCCTGGGAAAAGTATGAATGATCCAGTCTTTTTAATAGTCATGTTTCTCATTTACATTCAGGAAGTTGACTTTCTGGGTAATTCATTCATCTTATTTAAGTTTGGCTAATGTGAGTGATTCTTTCTGGATCTAGCCATCTTCAAGTATACTGAAAGAATCTTATCCTTTTTCAGATAAGGTACAACTGAGAAACTATTCTCAACAAGGGATAACTTCCAGTAACTAAATTTATATTTACATATACATAGTGATAAAAATTATAAAGGATTCTGAGCAGTACATAACAATACTAACTTATAGCCCATATATTTCAAGTAATATGCAGCTCAAATATTTGTGTAAGAATTACATTTTAAATTAAGAATTTGTGTTTTTTAAGCATTGCTTCAATGGTGCTTTTGCATTGAACTTGAGAAGGAAGTTATGGCTAATCAGTATATATACTGCTTTTTTCTCTGTGTGTATGCATATTTGTTTCTTTTAAATATATTTACTTAATATATATAATTATATTAGAAAAATATTTGGAAAAAATGTTCCCCTAAACTATAGCTTTTCCCCCTATCAGCCCAAGAAATAGATGGATTTAATCACCCTTGAATACATAATTGTATCCCCTAAACAGAGCCACCTGAAACTAAGGTATATAACTGAGAATGAGTTGGCTAAGGCTGTGGGTATACTGTTCCTCTTTTTAATTCCTCTGAGGTCAGCAGATGTCATACTTACCCTTTTTATGAAATGTGATTTCTCAGAACAGTCCTGCAAATGATATGGGGTTAGTATTGTATAGTATAACTGATTTGCTTATAAATTTTCCTGTTGTATCCAAGGTGTATACCAACTATGTGAGTTGTACAAACCTTGCTGTGGTCAGTATGGCAGAATTATTTCATTATGCAGTTAATAATGATAGAGTAAATCTGTAGGCCTCGTAAAAACTATAAATATTTTGATAGATGTCATTCTCTTTTGTTCTTCAGATTAATGAGGTTTTTATTCATCTCTGTAAAAAGATCTATATACAAAAATGCCTTTAAAAAAAAACAGAAAAGTAAGTCATCAGTAATTACCTTAACTGCTTAAAGAAGACAGGCAGAATCAGGTTAGTTCTTTCATCAGTCTAAAAGATCTATTGCTAGGCTTAGAGTAAATTGTACTGTAAGCAGTAAGGGAACATCAGATTTATGTGGATAATTTATTGCTTGATCTCTCATACATTTTGTCATTTCTGTGAATATTTATAAATCCCTATTTATTTAACACAGATAAACTCTAAGGGGAAAACAGCATGTGTTTCAAATGGTACAGCGAATGTTTGTGGAGTCTGTGAGTCTGGATCCCTGGGTAATTACGTAGAGTTCTTGCACTGGATGTGAACTTTGAGTGAGATTGTCATGTAAGCCATTGAGATGAGTGTGAATTTGTTAGTACAGTATATCCTAGCTTCTTCTGAAAAATATGAACATTTCAAGGACAAATTGTATGACATCTACTCTTAAATGTGTATGAAAAGAGAGGTTACTGGTACAAGCAATCTTTCTCATGAGACAGTGAAGATTTTGTAATTGATCAAAAGTTTCTGTGATACATTGTAGTGTCTGAACAAGTTTGTGTAGCCTCCTTTTGTGAAGGACTTTCTGTTTTGGTTTCTGGGTCTAAAATACATCCTCATCTTTGGAAGTCTACTTATTGAAACTTTTAATAATGCCATCTGTCTTCCTTTTCCATTGAAAAATGAAATCTATATTCAATTATACAAGATATTTTTCATTGTTTAACTGTGTCACTACCTATTTCCTATTACTTATGCACTTGAAAATGAATATAGATCTTATCTTAGGTCTATGGTGATCTCATGCTCAAATGAATTTCAGAAAGCTGGTGGTTATCCTTTTCCCTTCATTGATAAACTGATACTTTTAAAAAAATCACATCATATTAAAGAGTAATTCACTTTAACTTTTTGTTAACTCAAAGTTTTCATCCTCTCTTTTTTTTTCATCCTCTATTTTTGTTAACTCAAAGTTTTCATCCTCTCTTTCTTATGTCCTGGTGCTATTTCTAAAATGTTTAGAATTGAGGATTTCTCTCTCTCTACTATTTCTGTAGAATAAACAACATTATACTGCAGGAATCTAAGATCTTATATCTCTTAAAATAATTCTATCTGAGCCATAATGCCATTTTTATGGACATATGCATTTAATGAATATATAATTATGTCATTTATCTCTCTCCACATGCATATATATATTTATTTGTTATAAAATTACATATATTTGTTTATAGATAGAGGTATATATATATATATAGTATCTCTATTTCTGTTTTTATTCTCTGCTCTAACATTAAACACAGCACTGAATTCAAAACAAATAATTCATTGAAGTTGGTACATTACATTTTTATTTTTAAACTATGCTATAAAGGTATTTTAACTGAAGGCCACTGTTACCTCTCCATAAATCTCAACATTCTCCTGAAGTGAGATTCAGTTGTCTCTTTTGCCACTTGGCCTAATGGAGTATTTATTTAAGATGGCATGTGAAGTATTTCAGAGTTTTCCTTATGCTCCTTGAATCTGCCTATGCCTATTCATAATTACAAAGGCATTAGTGATCTTCTTCTAAAAATATAAGCCATATTGTGTCTCTCCTTTGCTCAAAGCATTCCAAGAGCTTCACATCATCCTTGGAATCAAATCTGAAATCCTTGTAATGGTTTTAGTAGGTAGATCTTACACTGTTCAATCCCTGCAAGCTTTTCTAATTTCTGACCATGTTTCCCTGGTCTGTTCCAGATGACCTACGTGAGAGAACTTAGTCTGTGTCAAACACACCAAACTGATTCACACTTTACAGCCTTGCCATTGCTGTTTCTTTTACATGAAGTTCTGTCCAATTTCCATATCTCCTAACTGGCTCATTTCTTCACATTATTCATATCTTTATTCATGTAAGAAATATACATGTTTGTCTCAGAGGTCTTCTTTACCACATGTCTTAGTCTGCCCAGGCTGCTATAACAAGATGCCACAAGGCTGGATGGCTTAAACAATGGAAATTTAGTTTCTCACAGTTGTACCATCTGAGAAGTCCAAGTTAAAGGTGTTGGCAAATTCAGTTTCTGGTGAGGAATTTCTTCATGACTTGTAGATTATTGCCTTCATGCTGTGTCCTCACACAACATTTCCTCAGTGCCTGAACATAGAGAGAACAAATTCTCTGGCAAGTCTCTCCTTATAAGGAAACTAATCCTTTTGAATCAAGGCCCCGCCCTTATGACTTCATTTAACCTTGATTACTTCATTTGAGGCCAAATACAACTACACTAGAGGTTAGGATTTCAGCATATGGATTTGTGGAAACACAAATATTCAGTCCATAACATCACTGAAGTAGTATACTTTGTCATCTGCTGTTCCATTCCCTAATTCTGCTGTGATTCTTCTAAATTCAAAACTATTTAAAATGGTACTACACATTTGTTTTCTTGTTTATGAAATCTCAATGAAGCCAGGTATTTTGTCATTTTTAAAAATTCGTATTCCTGGGATCTAATACTTGACAAGCATTTATTAGAATAATTAAATATTTTAAAGACAATTTAATTCATTACTGAATAATGATGGAAAGAGTCAATAGCATTTGGAAAACAAAGTTAGACACCAGAATATGATGAGCACTTAAGCCTTGTGACTTGTTAAGTCTTATGTTGACTTCCCAAATGAAATGGAGGATTGGGGATGTAGTCATATAATTAATATTTAACAGAAATTTTCTAAAACAATAGTTCATTTTTAAAGCATCATGGAAATTTTACCCATTCTTTACATACACATGAAATCACATGATGAGCCATGGAAGCTCACCTCACTCCTATTATAAATTGTGTTTCTCAAATTTCTATTAAGAAACTCTTCTAACTTTTTAAGCTGTGTTTCTACATAGTTCTCTTTCAAGGTGTCAACAATATATCCCCTTTGATGACTATAGGATGCAAAGCACATTCTTATATAATTATAGAAGGTATTTAAAATGCAAATACCCTTAGGAGAGAGGTAACAGTGAAATTACATAAGAGAGAAACAGTTTGTAAAGCAACTTTTTTAGAGTTTTACAGGCCAAAATAGTAGAATTTTCAAAGAATGCATTTTTTGAAAGTAATGAAAAACAAGTGTTTAATTTTTTCATTGTACCATTTGCATTAATCAAAGAATACATTTTTATTTAGACATTTTTTATTTTTTGTTTTGTCTTAGCACTGGTGTTCTCATTACTATGTATTGCCTATATGTTTAAAAAATAAAGATGTCTTCTCTTCACTTTCCCCCTCACATAGTATAAAACAAATTAATTAGTGCAAAATATTCATATTTGAACATATATTTTTCTTCCATGACTCTACAGTGCACTCACTAGGGGGAAAGATTGGTTGGGAAAAGTCTTTAGGATGGAATAATTACTTCTGATATGATAATGGATCCCTTGAATCTTGTGACAGTTTCATCACTTGGTCCATTGATTTCAGGGAACGTTTCTAGTACTTAAAGCTACATTTTCAGCGGATGTTGGAAAGGATGTCAAGGAAAGCCACTCCTCTAAGCATCACGTCTAACCTTCAATATCTCATTATTGACCAGATGCTGGCTCATTCATTCAAATTACTTAATTGAACAATTCAATTCTAGGCATAAAGTAGACAAATTAATTTAGTGATTGTCAATAAGCTGACATTCCCTGTGAAAGTTTAGAAATTTTCCATATATTTTGCAATAGTATTCAGTTGACCCATTTTAAAAACCCATTATTTGAATAAGCCTTACCTTAGTTAGCTTTAAATTCTGCTTCCAAACATTATTTGTATTTTATGTTAGTTTACATTTTCTTTTCCTTATTCATGAAGAATTTTACTCTTGTGTTAGTATCTTGACTTGGTTCATCTTACAAACTTTATTTTAGCTTTATTGCTTACTAGTGTGGATTCAACTTCACCATATAAATCAACATTTTTAGAAAAGTATTCAGTTTAATCTTGATATAAAAATTTTAGATGGCAGATAGGACATTGCAATCTAATCCATGCTGAAAACAGTGCAGGGTTTATGTTCTCAGTGCTGCTGTCACCACCATTTCCAAAGTTCCTTCAGTTTTTCTTCACAGATTCTTGGTTTTATTCACAAAGAATTAAGAACTTATAAAAATATTTTCCTTATTGAAAAGAAAATAACTCTTTAGGAAAGTGCTTAAAGTTAAAGGAAAATAATCATAGTTTCCTTAGATATCAGTTTTAATTTGTCTTTTATCTCAAGATCATAAGTGATATGAAGAATTTTGCCTATATATTCAATAATTTCCTAAGAATATCACATATAAACAAAATAATCTCTGTAAAGTGTACACATACATATTTAGGAGAGTTCTTTGAGCTTTTTGTAGGCAATTAATGATAAATTAAGTTTGAAGTTATAAAATAAAAAAATTTATATGTTTAATATATTAGTAAAAGTGAAGTCTAACAAAGAGCTAAAGTCAAGAATGGCATAGTTTTATGTTTGGCTAAGTGAATTATAAGTTGTTTATACTTCTTTTTATATGGAAGAGTATATACTACATAATTAATTTTATATAAATTTCTAGTCAGTTGCAAAGAAGTCTGTGGTCACAGAAAGCAGGTGAGTGGTTGCTTGCAGAATTTGAGTGGGTAGATGAAGAAAGGTGGAGGGAGAGATGAGCACAGGGGCATGAGGAGATTTGGGAAGGTGAGCTACATATTCGTGATCTTGATTTTGCTAATGGTTTTGCAGTTGTACACACATGTCAAATCATATCAAATTGTACACTTTAAATTGCTGCGGATTATTATGTATAGATTATATCTCAGTGATGCTGGAAATATACTGACAACTGAAAGGATAAGTAAATACTGAGGAGCTTTAACACTGCTCGATAGTTAATAGAACAGATGATACATTAGTCAAGGTATAAAAGATTTGAAAAACTATTAAATAATCAGAATGACCTAATGGAAATACAAAGAATGTTGCACTTGAGGGGAAAAAAAGGACAGAATACATTCTCAACCACACATATACAATTTACCAAAAATAACTATACACTGGGAGATGGTATCAATGGTGAATACTTCTACATATTTAAGGCAAATTTCATATTGATTTGAAATAATTAGTCCAGAGAATAGAAAGTGAACACTTTCCAACCACTTATATGAAGCAACTATAACTTTAATTAAAAATCTGACAATGATTTTACCACAAAGGATTATTAAAGTCCATTTTTTCATGAACATAGATGCAAAAATTCAAATCAAAATATTATCAAAACAAATTAGAGCTATAAAGCAATAGGGCTTTGACCGAGATTTACTTTTGAAGTAAACTCCTAAATTTATCTGTTCCCACTTCCTTTCCCCTGGTAACCATGAAATTTGTTTGCTGTGTCTTCGAGTCTTTCTGTTTTGTAGATGAGTTCATTAGTATGGTCTTTTTTCTTTCTTTCTCTTTTTAGATTCCACACATGAGTGATATCATATGGCATTTTTCTTTCTCTTTCTGACTTCAGTTAGAATGACAATCTCCAGGTCCATCCACATTGCCATAAATGGCATTATCTTATTCTTTTTATGGCTGAGTAACATTTAATTGTATAAATATACCACAACTTGCTTTATCCAGTCCTCGGTCGTTGGACATTTAGGTTGCTTCCATGTCTTGGCTATTGTAAATAGTGCTGCTAGATCCTATATCTTAGTAGTGCCAGGTACACAAATACATGGTTCCAATTATTTCAGAGAGGTGTTAAGTATGTGTCTCATCACAAAAATTTGGATATATTATAATATTATACTTGAAAATTATGTGGCTTAAAAAAATTATATCCTGTAGTTAGCCTTTTTTCTCTTTTGTTGAAAGATTTATTTTTTTGTGGAAAAATACATAGTAGTAAGGACAAAGTTTCATGACATTCCAAAACACAATTTAAAGCCAATTTGCAGTTATCAATCACTTTTGATTACAAACATCACTGATTTGCCAGACTTTCATTAAATATTTAAGAACATATAAATTCCATCTTATTTTTAAAAAATTAATTATCTTTGGATTGTCTGCAAATCAACTGGAATGCTATTAACTAATTCACAGAACATTGCTTTTGAATGTCTTCACTTAAATGATACAGCCTTTATTTCATTGTAATAATAGATAGTGAAGTTCTTTGGATTCTTTATATGATAGTAATTTGAACTGATAAGCTTGAAAACTATTAATGAAAAAGGGTCAAGTACCTGGTAAAGATGCCAGAAATTCTGACATTTTACTTAGTATTTAACCAACACTACTGAGAATGAAAATTAATAAGCAGTTAAATAAAATGAATTAATTTTGATACTTTTACAAAGGTATCAATACTTTTAACACTTTCAAAAGTAACCATCCATCATTCATGAAAGAAAGGCAATTAATAATTTCCACATAACAGTATCCTCTTTGTTAATATGGTTTCCCAATATTTGAGTGTATATAGCTTGCCAACTTTGAGTGGCAATTTAGTTATTGGCATAATTCTAGTAAGATGTTTTGCAAATAGCTCAGTTCTTGTCCATCTAATTACACAAATTTGGGAGATGAATATATCAATATGTGTACCTGAAATTAAGAGGAGAAAACAAACCACAAATGCTAAGTAATGTCAATAGTTGAAATTGTCTTGAATGGTTGTATCTCAAATTTGACATATTCTCAAGAAAAAAAATAATGAGGGCTATCAGGACTGAATTGAATAGTTTTTAAAATTACACTACAGAAACATTTATAATATAGAATGAGATATCTATATAGTAATGTAAACTATAAAGTTTGTATTTAATATAGTAATACAAACCATAATATTTGCAACATGCGTAGAACTACAAACCAGTGAAATTCAAATTAAAAAATTAGTAGATTTAAAATAATTTAAAATTGTACAAATATTTAAGCATCATATAGGTTTAGTAATAAAATATAAATTTTATATTTTACATTTCACTTATAGAAGTGCTTCTTTTGTTCTTAGGACATAGATCATAATTAAGAAAATTATTACTTTAATTTTAAAAAATAATTTTAAATTGAAGTACATTTGAGTTTGACACATTTTTACTAACTTGCAATATGATTTCTCAATTCTTCCTTTATATGTATTTATTAAAATACTGCAAATTCTTATTCAGACACTGCACAGTAAAATGGTGTCAATTGACAATTGAAAACACAAACTTTTGGTCAATAAAATAAAGTTGATTATTCAGTGTTAGGGTGATTATCCAGATGATCCAATGTGCTCATGTTAATTTTTAGATTAACATTAAAATTTAAAAATTAACAATAAATTTAAAGGTTCAAGGATTTTATGGAGGTAAGAAACTACATATATAAGAAACACTGCTCCAGGCAATTCAGATCAATACATTGTACTTGTGTCTAAAATTTCCAGATCATTATGGATACAGATGATGTTCGGTGCTAATTTTTACATTTCTCTCTTTGAGTCTACACTTTGCAAATTTTAATATAGATTTCTTATTTCTCCAAATTTTCCTGGTGGAAAATTAATTAACTTACCAAGTATTTATTGATTGCCTGATATAACCCTGGGTACCATGTAATACTGAAGCATTAGGTAATTTAATCATTTAAGCTAAACTCTCAGCCTTAGAAATCTTTTTGTAGTTTTGACATGTAGAAGCCTGCCTCTGACTTATCATTGGTTTTTTTGAAGAGATAATTGTTTCATGTTCTCAGACTCCAGAGTTCCAATTTCCCTTTCAGGACAAAGGCTTTTGAAAGTTAAAAGTCAGTTTTGTTTGTTTTCCATGGTAGCATCCCTTTCATTACATAATAAGCATTTAGTAGTCTAATACCATAATATATGCAAAGAAGAAGACGAGTACATGTGGAAGAAGAGATTCTCTCAGGTAGTGGGAAATAACAGAATATGCATTTTTGCTTATGCATCTAAAATATTGTACACACGTGCATGAACAATACACAGAATGCTCACTGTAAATATGTATTAATTTAGTCTGTTAAAATAATTAAACCACTTCCAAGTACTAGATGTCCAGTTGCAGGAAGATTATAACATAGAACTTACATTTATACACAATATATAAATTCTGAGTATATGAAATGTCTGTTACAGATTTCCACCCCACATTCTATTTGGAGATGTAACCTAGCCCATTAAATGAAGGAGAGTATTTCTTTTCTCCTTATATATGAGCTGACTTTTTGACATATTTTAGCAGACAGTATCTTGTGGAAGTGATACTGTGTAACTTTCAAGGCTAGATTGTAAGAGAGCCACAAGTTCTGCCTTTGCATTTTGGAACACTCTTGGGAACCTGTGTATCTTCCTCTGAGGATGCCCAGGCAGCCACCCAGGGAGGCTGGACCTGTTAGAGAGCTGAAGCCTCTGACAGGCTAGGTTGGGCTGTCAGTCAGCAGCTAGCACTGAGCACCAGCTGGGTGAGTGTCCATGTTCAGATTCCAGACAGCCAGTAGCTGGAACCAGGAGAAGTTCAAGAACTGCCTGGTCAACTCACAGAATCAGAAGAAGAAATAAATGGTTATTATTTGGGCTGCTAAGTTTTGGGGTGATTTGTTATACAGAAGAAATAGATAACTAAACAAGTCATGAATTTATAGCTCTGGCTTAAAAAAAATGCAGTGAAATCTTTTCATGGAAAGTATTTGGAGGATCATCTTATACATTTATCTTCCACTGCTGTTATCTACCTCTTTACCAGTAATCCTAAAATATGTGTTAATTAAACCAGGGGTTAGGAAACCGTAGCCCAGGGAGTTGTTATGGGTTGAATTGTGTTCTCCAAAAAGATTTGTTGGAGTCCTAACTCATGGTCCTTGTGATCTTATTTGGAAATAGGTGGCCCCTACTCCTTATAAAAAGAGGAAAAGAGACACAGAGACAGACACAGGGAGAACACCATATGACAGTAGAGACAGATTAGAGAGATACCTCCAAAAGCAAAAAGGTATTAAAAGGATTGTCAGCAACTACTAGAAGCTAGGAGAGAAGCCTTGAACCAGTTATCTTCAGGACTCCCAGAAGGAATCCACCCTACTGACACCTTGATTTCAGACCTCTAGTCTCCAGAGCTGTGAGAACATAAGCCGTTGTTTTATCCGCCAACGTGTGCTAATTTGTTATGGTAGCTCTAGGATACTTATATGAGGTCAATTCCAGCCCACCACCTGTTTTTGTAAATAACATTTTATTGCACTGCAGCAAAGTTTTTCATTTATGTACTGTCTATGGCTGCTGTCATGCCACAGTGGCAGAGTTCAGTAGTTGCTGCAGAAACCAAATGGCCTGCAAAGCTTAAAATATTTACCATGTGGCCCTTCAGAGAAAAAGTTCACTGACATCTGATTTAAAATACATAGAGGTGTTGCTCTATATGGTCAGAAGTGGGCAAGCTTATAAGTGAATGTTTCTGACTACATATGTATGTACATGATCATATACATACACACAAGCACACATACACTCACAAACATAATGTATAGTATGTAAACATATACACAGGAGTATATATATTCACATGCATGTGCATATATGTAAGTGTACATCCATGTATATGTAAAATGTCAAATTCTTTCCATTGGAGATTTCTGAGGGAAAAAACAATACATTTGCAGTGTCTTCCTCTGCAGCAAATACTACAATAATAATGCTCTATTGTAACGGGGATACTTACCAATCAAATCAGTCACCTATTATAGTATTTGTTTAGTTCCTTGTACAGATTTTGTGATACATAAATAGGATTTTTTAATATTACTTTGTCCTGGGAACATTAAAATTTTAGCCTTTTTTTATGATGATAGTTTTAAGTATAGTGTTTTGATTGCTAAATAAAAAGTGTCAGTTGATTTATGGTATCTCTTTACACAAAATCAAAGAACTGAAACCTCGTAGTTGCTTTTAAATCACATATGAAATCAGTAATATTTGAATTAAACTTGAAATTGTGAATTTCAGCTGGCTCTGATTTAGTAGCTCTAGAAAATTGGAAAAAATATTTTGACATAAAATCTGAAGCTCCAGTCAGAATTTCCTGAATATACGTAATCATAAAATAAAAGAAATATGCTGTATTATCCTAAAGATAACCTTCGTAAGATTGGAATGGTCTCCACATTAATGAAACATGGAAACCTCAATCAAAAAATATAAATCTTAAGGAAACCCAAATCAACCCTACATAAGTTTTATATCTTCTGAATATACATTCTCTTTGTACACCATCAAACTTTAAAGTGATTTTTTTGAACTAATGCCTTCTTCCTAGTATAATTACTGCTAACATATGTCTCTGGTAGAGTCAGTCTTTATGGAAATAGTTCTTTGACAGTATATTTTACTTTATATCCTTTGGTGATAGTTTCCTTCTTTTAATCAAAAAGTAGAAAACAGCATTGTCTCCTGTATTTGGGATGGGTTAAAATATGTTATGTCTGTGTGTATGTGTGAGCAGTATTAAGGGAGATAGCACAGAAAGAGAAAAAAGAAAATTCTCTATGGGAGGATTTGGCTCTTATCTTTTAAAATGATTATAGTTTCAAAAATTCTGGCTTATCTACTAGATGATGTTTAGTGAATATCTTTTTTGTATGTATTTTTTTTATTATAGTCAGTTTACAGTGTGTTAATTTCTGGTGTACAGCATAATGCTTCCATCATACATGAACATACATATATTTATTTTCATACTATTTTTCACCATAAGTTACTACAAAATATTGAATATAGTTCCCTGTGCTACATAGTATAAACTTGTTGTTTATCTACTATGTATATATATTAGTTAGTATCTGCAAAACTCGAACTCCCAATAGCCCTTCCCACCCCCCTCCCCTGCTGGTAACCATAAGTTTGTTTTCTATGTCTGTGAGTTTGTTTCTGTTTTGTAAATAAGTTTGTCTTTTTTTTTTTTTTAAGATTCCCCATATAAGTGATATCATCTGGTATTTTTCTTTCTCTTTCTGGCTTACTTCGCTTAGAATGACATTGTCCAGGTCCATCCACGCTGCTGCAAGTGGCGTCATTTTATTTTATCTTTTTTTAATGACTAAGTCATATTCCATTTTGTAAGTATACCAACAGCTTCTTTATCCAGTCATCTGTCACTGAACATTTAGGTTGTTTCCATGTCTTGGCTATTGTAAATATTGCTGCTATGAACACTGGGATGCATGTATCTTTTTGAAGTAAGGTTCCCTCTAGATATATGCTCAGGAGTGGGATTGTTGGATCATGTGGTAAGTCTATTTTTAGTCTTTAGAGGAATCTCCATACTGTTTTCCAAAGTGGCTGCCCCTAACTACATTCCCACCAACAGTGTAGGAGGTTTCCCTTTTCTCCACAGCCTTTCCAGCATTTATCATTTGTAGACTTTTAAATGATGGCTATTCTGACTGGTGTGAGATGATATTTCATTGTAGTTTTGATTTGCATTTCTCTGATAAACAATATTGAGCATTTTTTCACATACTTATTGGCCATTTGTATGTCTTCATTGGAGAATTGCTTGTTCAGGTCTTCTGCCCATTTTTGGATTGGGTTGTTTAATGAATATCTGGTAGCACTTTTGATTTACATATGTGGTCTATTTATGAGCAATATTTAAAATAAATGTCAGTGAACTTACACCATATTCTATCAAAAAGTTACAATTCCTCTATGAAGCAGGAATAAGATATTCAGTGGACTTTCACTGTTCACCAAGCAATGACAACTGGAAATGCAAGTTAAAGGTTGAACGAAATTAAGAAAGCTTCATTATAAAGGAATCTTAAGAAAGGAGAGCATTTTAACGGGAATGAGCCAGTTCTATTGCCTCTAATGATCACTCTAGCCCTCCCTCCTCTTTTGTACTAACATCAATCTAGGAGAGGGAAAAGAGGTTCCTTTGAATTATGAAGGAAGGGACATTGTGGTTTTGTTTCCATTTTCCCCACGGTGGAGGGGGGGTGGGTTGACTGTGCTGTCCTTTCAGTAAAGATGATGATGTTCAAGAGATTAACTCCTAGAGATTGCTGTGCCTAAAGGAAGGGGAGACTGCCTTTCTTTGAACAGGTATCTGCTTATGCAGTGCATTTAAGGTTATGTGGAAAATGTGGTATAACATATAAACAGTCTCAGTCTAAATAAAACAATGATACCATAACTAAATTATCTTCAGTGAATCAATGTAAAAAAGTTACCAAAATGTAAATACATGTTTAAGTATTGAACATTTAATTTTATAGACCATAATTATTAAATGCAAAACACGTTCAGATTTAAGAAATATAATCAACAAACTAATAATACTTGTATGACTGTAAGCAATGGGCTATCCTTCAACCAGTGTCTTTAGTCTACCAATAGTAGGATTTTTCCTTTTAGGAAGAACAGATCACTAAAATCATGGTGACTCTCAAATGTTTGAATGTTTGGAGCAATGTACTTTTAAATGTTCCAAGACTCTACTATCCCAGACTGGTATTTCCAAACTCGATGATTTGGGCTCATGAGCCTCATTCCCAGCATTAACTGCAATCTTACCACTCTCCTCCAATAAGATTACAGTCCTACCAGCTGAATGTGTTTTTAATATATTTTAGTTTTTACTTAATGATTCATGTTCTCTCTAAAGTATTCAGCATTACTGATTTTCCCACTGTTTCTAAAAGCACATCTGTTCTGAACAAATAAAAGTATTTTGGATAAAAAGATAAATATTTCCACACAAAATAAGTAAATTTTACTATACATTTGGAAGCAAAAAGGCAGTTGAACTAATATTCAATATTTAATTTTATCTGAGAATTCTCTGTTCCTTAAAACACTTTGGAAAATACTTTTAAGACAAATAAAAGTCATGCACTTGTAAACAGATGCTATGTAGTGTCTCTTTGTACCTTAGTATTTAAAATGTCTTTTTACATCCCTGCAGAAAAACAGTGCCCTCTTGATTGCTTTCCGTTCCCTGAGCCTAGCATTTTCATGGTTACTGCTGGCTCTGAGCTCCTGCTTTGCTTAATTAATTTAATTTAGGAATCATATTACATTTCACTTGTGTTTTCCTGCTTATACCTTAGTGAAATTCAAGGCCTTTTAATTTCATTTCTTCCCCAACAGACAACTTACATAGTATTAGTTTGCAATAAAGATTACAGAAAAAAATTGGAAATTGAAGTTAAGTATTCTAATTCCAATCAATTCTTCATCCTTTAGAGCTCTGAAACTTGAGTTGGCATCCTTCGTGCTTCACATCTTCCGTTTCACTTAAGAAGCCATTGAGAAACTTACATATATAGCTGTCTCCTACTTGATAAAAACTTTTAAATTTATTTTTATATTTAGTTAATGGCTCATATTTTCTCCAAAATGTTCAGCATTACTAAAAGTTAGATAGCAATAGAGAACTAATGGTTCTAATAATACTCTCTTTCCATGTCCTAAAGAAACATCATGATAGGTAGGTGTCTTGTTTTATTCTTTCATAAAACAAGCAAGCATACAAAAAAAACCCCCAACTTTCTCAAAAAGGGATAAGATATAAAAGACCTCTTTCCCGGTTTTTAGTGTTGCCTAGAATGTATTCAGTTGAAATGTCTTCTTTGCTATTGTAGTTATTAACTCATGCACAGCAGTGGGAAAATTTCTATAATCATAATACACAGTCCAAGTTTCTCTCTAAGGCAAAGAGCATCTATTATAATACAGTGGTTTAAGAAGCTATAGGAAAATGACAGGAGGAAGCCAAGGGATTAAGAAAACTCAAGAGATGAACTTTGGGAAGAAATCAGATTTATCTATCTATGAGTATAAAGCACAGAAAGCTAAATTTATTTCTGGACTGAATTACATCACCTACCCTGTAATAAAAGCATTATGATTGAATGATTTAGGCACATCTCTAGATGAATCCAATATTCCCAATACTATTATCATTCTCATGTATATTCATCTTAATCATCTGAAATTTTCAAAACATGATAGATATATGGAATGTTGGTCCTGTAAGGAAACTAGGAGGGTATACCCAATCCTCTTATTATAAAAATTAATAAAGTATAGATGATGAAATATTTTCATCAAAACTATGCAGAGAAGTGCCCAAGTAGAATCCTGATCGCCTGCCACTGACTCCTGAGATTATTCTAAAGTTTTTTTGTTGTTTTTGCAGCTGAGGTTTAAACTATTATACTGTTCTCTTATTTATAATGGAAAATGTGTAATTTTTAACCTATATATATCTGTGTTTAGCACAAGTTATAAAATATGTATTTTTAGAAAGGTGTATGTCTTAGTTCTATACTATAACAAAAATACCATAAACTGAGTGGCTTCAACAACAAATAACCATTCTTCACAGTTCTGGAGGCTAGGAAGTCTAAGATCAAGGTGCTGGCAGATTCTGTGTCAGGATTTCAACAATGGTTTTAGGCTTTTGTAAAAGAGTAAAATAAAGCTTCAGATTGCTGAGCATATTTATAGTTATGGCATTAGGTATTTACTATTTTGATGTTTACACAATATTTTTTATATTCTTTTCTCATTAGACCTTCCTTACCAGCCCTGTATGTACTATAAAGAACGTTTGTCACATGGCAGTTTAGACAAAGGTGTTTACCTTTCCTTGTATACTGAAACTTTGCTGATGTGAGAACAACACAAAGAAAATGTATAAACCTATAAAAATAAAGAAATTAAATAGATATTTTCAGTAAGTAGTGGAAATAAAAGGATTTAGCATTGCTGAAAGATCTAAACTCCAGGGGCCTGCATGGACTCAGGGAACGGTTACTTAGGACAAGAAAGATAGTTCAAGCCACATATTCCCAGAAAGCCTCTGGGATTGGAGCCAGCAGGTGTGATGATGAAGGCAAGATGAGTCAGTTGGCTAAAGACAGGGGAAACAGATGAGGGCATGCATAAATGTAGTGAGATCCTCAGGTCCCTCCCCTTGTTTGCATACCTGCATAAGAACCTCCCTGCCCACAAATATTGATATATTTTCTATACATAAATTGGAATAGAGAGACTAAAGTCCTAGGGAATTAAGACAGGAAAAGCCAGAGAAACAGGAGAGTTAAGTTGCCTCTATCGTTTAATCCATTACATTATCCAAAGTTTCTTAAGAAGAGAAATTACATATGTTTTAAGAAATTCTATGTTTATAAATGACCTCATCTAATATTCATTACTTTTTGGAGGAGGAAAGTTGGGTATAGATTTTTAGATAAAATTTTTTTCAGAATTTTAAAGAGGTTTTCACATTGTCTTCTAGTATGCAGTGTTATTAGTAAGAAATTCTTTCCAATTTGAATTCCTAATCTTTGGCAAGTAACCTATTTTCTCTGTCTCTTTCTTTGATTTTGGTTTTAGTTTCTGTGACTTTTGTGTTAGATAACTTTCTCAGATGTTTGGAAATCTTTGTTGTCCTGTCATTCAATGTTTGAAAGCAGCGTGCATGGGGAAAGACAGTCACCTGCTGTGCTGACTGACTGATGGCCGGGAGAGGAGTCAGCCATTTTGTTAGAGAACCCCAAACACTGGAATCTATAGTTTTAATTTTCTGTTTCATCTCAGGCTATTCAGTTTCTCCAAAGAAGCATCCTCAAATCTCCTTCCAGGAGGATACACACTTAGCTAGACTTCAGTATTCTTGAAGCCTAACAATGCAAGAGGTTTGGAGGAATGAGTACTTTTACTTATTCCCTTTATGGCTGAATAATATTCCACTGTATATGTGTGTATGCATATATATGTGTATGTATGTATACATGTGTGTGTGTATATATATATTATATATACATATAATATATATATTTGCTATATATTTTTTGGATATATACCCAGGAGTGGAATTGCTGGATTATATGGTAATTCTATTTTTGCTGAGGACCCTTTTTTACTATTTTCCTCAGTGGTTGCACCAATTTACATTTCCACCAACAGTGTACGAGGGTTTCTCTTTCTCTACATCCTTGCCAACATTTGTTATTTGTGTTCTTTTTGATGATAGCCATTCAGACAGGTGTGAGGTAGTATCTCATTGTGGTTCTGACCTGCATTTCCCTGATCATTAGCAGTGTTGAGCATCTTTTCACATGCCTGTTGGCCATCTGCATGTCCCCTTTGGAAAAACGTCTATTCAGTTCTTCTGCCCTTTTTTTAATCAGGTTTATTTTTTTGATGTTGTGTTCTATGAGCATATTGATGGTTTTCTTTGCTGAGGAGAAGCTTTTTAGTTTGATGTAGTCCCGCTTTTTTACTTCTGCTTTTGTTGTCTTTGCTTTTGGTGTCAAATCCAAAAAATAATTTCCAAGATGGATGTTCAGGAGCTTACCCCCTCTGTTTTCATCTAGAAGTTTTATAGTTTCAGGTCTTACATGCAAATCTTTAACACATTTTAGCATTAATTTTCCTGTATGACGTAAGGTGACATCTAGCTTCATTCTTTTGCATATAATTATCCAGTGTTCCCAGCACTATTTATTGATGAGACTATCCTTTATTGTGTATTCTTGAGTTCTTTATTGATAATTAATTGACTGTATATGCATGGGTTTATTTCTGGAATGTCTATTCTGTCCCATCCTGTGTGTCTGTTTTATTACCATAGCTTTATAATGTATTTTGAAATCAGGACATGTGATGCCTTCAGCTTTGTTCTTCTTTCTCAAGATTGCTTTGGCTTTTTGGGGTCTTTTGTGGTTCCATGAAAATTTTAGGATTGTTTTTTTTCTATTTCTGTGAAAAATGCACTAGAGTTTTTTAATTGTTCAGCTGTGCTAGTAAGAACCCAGGCTGTATCAATCTTTATATTCCAGTTACTGAAAATGTTGTCTTGTCACGTATGTCATGGTCAAAAGATGGCTACTGCAGCTTCAGATACTAAATCTACGTTGAACACAGGAAGCAGGAGTGAAAAGGGAGCCAACAGTAACAACAGCCACATTGTCTTCCTTAGTCAGGAAAGCAAAAGCTTTATCAAAACCCCATACTAGTGTTCCACTACTTGGGCTGCCCAGTGTCATATGGCCATTCATTGCTGTAAGGGAGACTATGAATGTATTAAGTTGAGGCTGCCTGAAGCAAAGTATTCTTTTTTCAGGGAAAACTGAGGAAATGAATAATGAGTAGACAATTAAAACACTGATCATCTGCCCTTATTACATTTATGGATTTCAGAGACAACACAAATAGAATCAGTGTTTTCAAATATCTTATAGGTGGGAATAAGTAATGAAATAAATTTAACATGACATGCAGTATGAAAGGAGAAAGTAAAACATTTGTTTCATGCATACTTGTCCAAGACAGTTTACATACATATTTCTCTTTCAAGTAACCAGTTGAGATTCAAACCCAGATTTATTGAATTGTAATTCTCATGTGCTTTCCGGTACATAACACGTAGGGATTTTTTGTTTGTTCATTTTAGTGGAGTGAAGTCTAAGCTCACACAATTATGGTTCTAAAAATGTACAAGCACATGTAGAATTTTGTGTTAAAAATCATTGGGAAAAAGTTTAGGGGGCTTAGTTTACTATAAGCTCACTGTAAGTCAAAAGCAATAAGATTACCAGAAATTTCATGTGCACTCTGAGAGTAGCTCAGTAGAATAACTTCCAGTTCAGAAAGATTCATCATATGGTAATTAGCTAACTTGCATGCAAGCCTCAGTGGGTATGATTTTCATAAGCCAGACATTCTGATGTGCAGAAACCAGAACTGTCTGTTTTGACTTATGCTGGACTTCATGTTTATCTCATTTCTATTTCAACCTGCTGCCAAAAATTTAATTTAATGATTTCCAGGAAAACAAAATCAAATTTAAGGATTCTTTTCAATCATTTTAGATTTGAAACTTCCCAGCCCACTCTCCCTTCTCCCTAGGGTTATGTCTGAGTGCCTGGCTTATATATTTTTATGACATTGCGGGAGGTGTTGTGAAATGGTTAGACTTAGATCAGTACTGTTCTGTTCTCTGAGAGTATAGACTACTTGTTTGATTTTCAGGATTTCCTCCCCCTGGTGTCTCATGAAAGAACAAATATCCTACTGGCTTCTGAACTTAAGATTTAGTAAATTGTGTGCAATTCTGTCCCTACTCATTTTTGTGAGCCAACTCTTTTGCCTTCAGACCATGGCTTCTTCCTTTCAGCAACTTTTAACTAACTTCTCTGCCCTACATGGAGAAATAGGGAAGATTACACTCCAATAAATCTTTAAATCTCAAGAGAAATTCTGACTCATCCTAAGGAGGAATTGTTTGCTCCTGACCATTTATTTCCCTCTATGAAGCTGTTGATTGCAGTGTCAGAAGGCCTAGAACACATCACCCTTCTGTTCAACTTATAATGAAGAATTGTGGCTATAGGGACTCTTCTGTGAAAGCTGTGAAAATTTCTATCTTGCTGATTCTTCTAACTGCCTCCAATCCAAAAAGAGAAAGAAAAAAAATTCTTAATCAGCAATGAGAATGAAGATATTTACCTTTAGGTGTAGGGGATGTGTTCTTGGTCTTATTAAATGTCAGTCTCTAATGTTGATTAGTATATTGACCTTTTTGACATGTGAAAACCAGCCTTTAGAGTTTTGAGGAAGGAGAAATAAGCAAGATCATTTGGGAGGAAAAATGTGGGTCAGGAGAAACACGGGTAGTAATAAAGCTATCGAAAACCTAAAATATGGTTTAAGTGACTAACCAGTCCTGAATCAAAGAAAACTTTCTCTACTTTTTTGTCCTTGTAACAAATTAATAGGTAGTTCTCCCACTCTTTAAAATATTTTTATTTTCAAACAAAAACAATAGATAATAAATTGGTGCTTTTTAACACTGATTTCTAGAATGCTGAAGCTGTGAATTTTGTGCATCCCTTTTAATTAATTTAGTGAATCCCCACCCCTGTTTCTAAAAATGTGCATTGAAGACTGCATCATGTTTGTCTAAGGACATGAGGTTTGAAAATCTCTGTCCCCAGATTGTCTCTTCTGTGTTGATATAACACTCAGGTCACTCACTGTCAGGAATATTCTGTGTATTGCCCTTCATGAGCATCATACTAGGGCTAGGAAGTTTTATTTCCTCCGGGAAATCTCTTTAAGCTTTTGTAAGTGGTGCATTGTACTATGCAAGAAGCAGACCTCCAAGGAAAAGATAAACTTTGTCTATTTGGGTGTCTAACACAGACTAAGAACAGACATTTTTCTAAAAGGAATGTAATCATAAGATAGATCAACTACAACTATAATGAACACCTGAGACCTGTTACTTCTAAGGCATGAAAGTTACTGATCTTTTTTTTACAAGAATGTGAAAAATACAGCTCTCTTTAGATACACTGTCATGTACTTTTTTGATAACTTCTAGGACATTTTAACCCATAAGAAGATAGTATAAATTCTCTATTTTTTCTTACCATTTTAGAATAGTTTTCTCACAATCCATTGGTGATTATTAAAAGATCACTTTAATTCAATTGTGCTAATGTTTACCTTACCTCATTACCAATTTAAGGACACGAGGGCTGTGGGAAGCCCAGACTGTGCTTGTGAGGAGTAGTGTACACTGGCTAGCCCCTGAGGCAGGGCAGGGGGAGGTCTGCTCTAGCAGCTGCCGCATTTCCCACCACCACCTCAGTGTGCTCCCCAGAGTGCACTGAGCAGAAGCTCCAGCCCTGCTCACTCCCTGTCACAGTTTATTCTGGGGAGGCCAAGAATGAGAAGATGACCTTGGGTTGCAGAGGTGACCCAGTCCCAGAGTGGAGTCTGGGTTGGGTATGGCAGCCGTTGTTGGCACTTAAGCAGTACATCAGAAGCAGCCACTCAACTGCCACTCGCACCCCACTGTACGCCCAGAGTCTGCATGCACCCCACCCTGCAGTGTGGCTCCATAGCAGGGCAAGGATGGCAGAGGCTGGGGGAAATGATCAGTTGCAAAGGACAGAGGACTTGCAGTGAGACTGTGTCTGAGCAGATCAAGGGAAACAATCGTGGGTGCCTGCACAGGCATGGGAGATAGCTCAGACCTCTGTTTGCTGCCACCATGAGCTGAGAGTCCATATGGATCCCCTCTGCTTCAGCCCTCCCCCTCTCTGGGTAGAGGCCCTGGTGATGCAAGAGGAGAACACATACTCAAAAGGAAGAGAGCCAACTTGGGCTGAACCTCAGGGCTTCTGCTCTAGCAACTTGAGACTAGACCCTACCCCTGATAGGGTGATATCAGCCCCCGAGCAGAGGAGAAGTTCTGCCTCACACCTGACTCCAGCTCTACCTCTTCCATCCCCAGCCCCATCCCCTACCAAGGTGGTAGCTGCCAGCACACCCTGACATGACTTGTGTCCCCACCAAATCTAGCTCTCTGACCAAAGGCATCGGGCACACATAGCCTGTGTAAGAATGCTCCCATGTAAGGGTACCTCTTCAAGACCTCACTAGGTAACTGTTTCACCTCAGTTTTTAGAGGCAGAAAAACTTAGGTAAAATGAAAAGGCAGAGGAACTTTCCTTACTTGGAAAAATAAAACTGCTGAAAAAATAAATAATGAAGCAGAAATAAACAATTTACCAGATAAGATTTCAAAGAATTGTTTAAAAAAAAGATAACTGAATTAGGGAGAAGAATATATGAGCACAGTGAGAATTTTAACAAGAAACTAGAAAATATAAAAAAGATCCAAGACTATATTAAATTTAGGCAATATAGTGGGTGCAGATATAAATGAAAAATTAACACTTTTCTGTATGCACAGTAGTAATATTCCTATTTTGCATGAGATAGTGTTGATTTTTAAAAACCAGTCACTTTTCTCTGATTTTTATCTTCTTGCAGCTTAGGGCTTCTAAACGTATATTAAAAAGATCTTTAGATTCTTGACATATTATTTTTATGCATGAATAAAACATAAAGAAATAATTTTGAGTAAGTTATTTCTAAGGGAAAAACAACAACTTCATCACAACTTCTACCTGGCTAGTTGTTAAGACCATCCTGCCTTTAGAGACATCAAAATGTGAAACCAAAACAAAAACATCATACCCACAGTCTTGCCTAAGAAATAGAATAATTCCCAACAATGTTGATGTCCCTATGTGCACTTCTCTGGTCGCATCCAGAATGGGAAATGGAATATTGGAATATTGAATATTGAATATTTCCCATTCCCTTGTTTTTTCTCTACAATTCTACCAAATATTTAACCTAAATAACTTATTGTTTATTTTTGTTTGTAGCTGATGTAACTAGATAACTATATTACATGTATTCTTATGTGACTTTTTTTAAACTTAGCATTATATGCTGTTCATCCACACTAATGTTTGTAACTATTATTCATTTTCCATGTTGTATATTATCCCACTGTATGCGTATATTTCAGCTGATAAATTTTCCTCTTGATGGGCATTTGAGCAGTTTTTAGTATTTTTTTTTATTACAGATACATCTGCTATAAACATTCTTGTTAGCTGTCTCTTGGAAAGCTTATCAGGGTTCTCCAGGCTGGATACCTAGAAATGGAATTTCTACCTCTAGATTGATGATGTCCAACAGAACTTTCTGCCATAATATAAATATTTTATACATCTGGGATGTCTAATAGGTAGCCACTAGCTGCATATACTATTGAGCCCTTGAAATGTACCTAATTCATACTGGAGACCTGGATTTTTAGTTCTATACAATTTTTTAAATTGAAGTATATTTGAGTTACAATATTATATTAATTTCAGATGTGCAACATAGTGATTCAGTATTTTTATAAATCATACTCCATATAAAGCTATTATAAATTCTGGGCTATATTCCCTGTGATGAACATTACACCCTTATAACTTACTTATTTTATATGTACTTTGTATCTCTTAATCCTCTTCACCTATTTTGACTCCCCCCACTCCTCTCCTCTCTGGTAACCACTAGTTTGTTCTTTGTATCTGTGAGTCTGTTCCTGTTTTGTTATATTTGTTTGTTTGTTTTATTTTTCGATTCCATGTATCCATAAAACATACAGTATTTATCTTTCTCTGTCTGATTTATTTCACTTCAGGTCCATATATAATTTTATTTAATGGAAATTTAAATAGCCACATGTGTCTAGTAGTTATAGTATTGGACCATACAAGCCTACATGATAGACTTTCCTATTTTATTGGTGTCAAACACTGATCTGTTCTTCCTCCTTCCCCTGAATATCCCATGGAAGGTCAGTCATCCTTTCCTTGCTTCCCAGCCCAAAGTCTTGCAGAACTAATGCTGTAAAGATGTTGAGGCAAAGAAGAGAACTCATATTGACTTTCTGAGCAAAGGTAGAGGTGTGTGCCACAGCATAGTTTGCATCACTGCATCCACTTTGAGATCACTACAAGGCTGTGCAACACAGGAATTAAAGCAGAAGATAATCATTTTGTTTGGAGAATGTATAGTTTTATTTTCTATCATTTACTCAAATTGCAGTAAAGAAAGCTAATATTGTCCATATAAAGATTCTTTCATGATCTCTAATCATGAAAGATTGGAGCTTTCTGCTCTGGATCCTAGTAAACAAACTTCCCAAGTTACTGTCCCTTTGGCCTCGGATATGCAATACCAGTGATCTTTGGTTCTGCACTCTCTGTTCTCTCCATGATGTCCCTCCACATTGCTCTGCCTCTACAGCCTCAGACAATGCCCACCTCTTTTGTGTGGTGGGGCCACTCTCTTTGTAGTGGGACAGGCTTTGAAGCTCTTCAAGAAAAAGCTGATTCTGCTGAATCTCATACTCACGGAACTCAACCTGGTTGTAGATGTGTTTCTACTCGATAACTAAATGCCTTAGATTCCTATACAGGTGAACGCTGTAGCTAGTACGCTGTTTGCTAACTGAAAGACCTGTATTCACCGTGTCCTCATATGCTCTTTCTTTTATTTATTTTTCATAAACTTTGTTAGTTCCATGTTTGGCTCAGGACTGATGAAATGAGAATTTAAGTTTGTTGTGGTGTCAGTTTCTGCTGTCATTCCTGCTCCTGCCCTTTTGTCAGGCTCTCATTGTGCTGCAGTCACACAAGAACTTAAGCTTGGGATGAACACACTGGGAATTCCATGAACAGAGTATGTATGGTAGGCATGCTGGATTCTCCTCTCCCCAGGGTATAACCAGCATGGATTGGACTAAGACAGCTCAAACCCTTTGGGGGCTTTGATGCTTGCTTCATCCTAATCTTTTTCATGAAGCTCTACGGCCACTGAGCTCTTCTTTTTCTCTGTGGCTAACATAGGATGCCCGTTGTGTCTTCAACTGTTGCTCTTAAAAAACTGATAAGCTCTCCCCTTTAGGGAAGTCCATTTTTAAGTATGCTTATGTTTCTCAAGATCCTTGGATGTAGAAGTTTGCAAACTTGAAGGGAAGTACCTTGGTTAACTCTAAGGCATTTTAGGCTTACATAGCCCCTTTCCTTGGTGGACTGACCACATCAAACAAGGAATTAGGAAAAGAGAAGACTTGAATAAATTACCCAAGTGCACAAAGCTTATAAATGGCAAATCTGAGATTCAAATCTAGGCCTTATGTTTCCAGAATCTGTGCTTGGTGAGGTTCACTTCTCTTCATACTGATGCTTTTTATGTCACTTGTCACAGTTGCAATTTTACATTTGTGCCTTGTTCATGGTAAGCACTCAGGATTTGTTAAGTAAACAAACTAGGTAAGTGGAGTAAGATGCAGGAGAATATAGTGGCAGGTAGTATTTAAGGTAGGGAGGCATGGGTATATCAATGTCATGGTTTGTCAAAGATAGATGATATGTAAAGATCCCAATACACAGGCAATAGGTCAGTGTAAGTGAGATTGTGTAAAATATGGTGCCATTTTAGCCATGGACCTGGAATTCAGGATAGAATTTTATTTTCCAGATCAGTAAGACTGAAATTCACAAGTAACCTAAAGTAACTGAAAGTATATGAAGGTATACTTGGACTGAATGAAAAGTATCAAGGTTTCAGTTGTGAAATGAGGTAATGAAGCCAGAACCAGATAAACATAAATTTTTTCTTGTATTCACCTGCTAAGACAATATTTGTTCTGGAAGCCTAAGGATCCAGGGAATTGGAGCTAGACATCAGTAATTTGTTAATGTATCATCTCAACCTTGCATTACTGATGAATTCTTAATCAGATTCAGTGCTTGTGGAGTTGAGAGTTCTGCTGATTTGCAGTTTCTGTTTGTTGAACAAATTCCTAGATTATATCACAGAGATACATTCTAATATCTCATGTCTTAATAGTTTAGTACAATGCAACTTATTTCATATTTTTAAAATGCATTTTGTGAAAAATGACTGGGATGAATCCTCATTCGTTATTTAATTTATTTGATATTCAGTTCATTCCTTAATCGTTCAATAAGCAGTTATTTTGTTAGCTTTTTAGAATAATATAATGAAAAATGTAGATGCTGTTGCTATCCTTACAAAGATACTAACTGTTAATATACAATATGATAGAAATTTGCTGGATAAAAATAGAGAGGACAGTTTAAACCAAAGTCCATAAAAGAGAAAAACTGTGAAGAGTTTGAGAATCTAAAGGAAGTTCACTATAAATAAATTATAGGTTACAAGGAAGGCAAGGCAGGGAGGCTAATGAGAGATGAGACTGTATGGGTTAAAAAAAGCTCAAATTACTAACTAATTGTGTACCATCTGTACTGAAGATTATCCAAATGTCAGAGGATATTACTAAAGGTGCTTAAGGAAGTGAATGATATCATTACATTTTATAAAATTGGTTCTACACATCTGTGCTGGAAATAAATCTAAAAGGATAAACAAAATGTGCTGTATATGTATATGTATATGTATATGTATATGTATATGTATATGTATATGTATATATTCACACACACCACACACACACATACATGCAGTGGAAAATTATTTGACCTTAAAAAGGAATGAAATCCTGTCACATGCTACAATATGGATAAACCTTGAGGCCATTATGCTAAGGGAAAAAAGATGGCACAAAAAGACAAATGCTGTATGATGCCACTTGTGTGAAGTATCTAAAGTAGTCACAGTCATAGAAACAGAAAGTAGAACCGTGCTTACTAAGGTCTGGGTGAGGGAGAAATGGGGAGTTGTTTAACTGGTAACAGTTTCCAGTTTTGCAAGATGAAACAGTCCTGGAGATCTGCTGCAGAGCAATGTGACTGCACTTATTGGCAGTGAACTATGCACTTAAATGGTTAAGTTGGTAAAGTTTGTGTTACGTGGTTTAAGACTATCTTCTGAGCATTTTGAGTTTTATAGCAAAATTGAGAGAGATTCCCCAGATAATCCCTGTCCCCATACGTGCATAGTATGATCTCCATTATCAACATCCCCTACCGGAGAGGAGTCATTGTTACAGTTGATGGAGTTACACTGACACATCATAACCACTCAAAGGCCATAGTTTACAGTTCACTCTTGGTATTGTACATTCTGTGAATTTGGACACTTGTATAATGACATGTACCCATCATTAAAATATCGGATAAAGTATTTTCATTGCCCTAAAAATCCTCTGTGCTCTTGCCTGTTTAACTCTCCCCTCACAAATCCTGGCAACTATTGATCTTTTGACTGCCTTCACAGTTTTGCCTTTTCAAGAATGTCACATAGTTGGAATATACAATATATAGCCTTTTCAGATGGACTTTTTTTTTCACTTACTAATATGCATTTAAGGTTCCTCCATATCTTGTCATGGCTTGATAGCTCCTCTATGTTTGGTGCTGAGCAGTAAGTATTCCATGATCTGGATGTGTCACAGATTACATATCAATTCACCTACTGAACGGTATCTTGGTTGCTTCCAAGTTTGGCAGTTATATAAAACGCTGCTTAAACTTCTGTGTGCAGGGTTTTGTGTGGAATGTTATGTTTTTTCCTTAACCATAATATAATCTAATATTAAAAGCTGATATAACAATGCTCAGACACAAAAATCCAAAGAAGGAAACATGGTGTTCTAACCTTGAGTAGCAATAGTGCACATGAAGAAAGGTAATTATATTCAATTTTTAACTTTTTAGAAAGTAGAAACAGTTTGACCCATGTTATTTATTACTCTAGGGAAATAAGCTGCATAATTAATTTGGATAAGGAAAGAATAATTTCACTTCTGATATATTGCTTTTGAAGTGTACATCAGACATCCATGGACCATTGGAAATATATGGACTCAGGAAATAAATTTTAGGCATAAAAATACATTGAATTCTGGGGAAGGTCAGTAGAATTCAACAGTTACCAATACTCTTTCTACAACAGCCTTTTTATGACAATAATTCACATTAAAGATGATATCTAAACAGAAGGCAAGAATCTCCTAGAGGGTAATGTATTGAGTATTGTGTGATGGGGAGGGGTATGTAATTTTCAAATGCCCCTTGATGTGTTTGATATAAGCTTTTCCCTGCCAAGTGGAAGTTGCATCTCATTGCCCTATTTTAAATAACTGACTGATAATAATTAAAGATATGGCAGTAAATGAAATTTTTTAGACAGATTTTATTGTATGAGAAAGGGCCATGGAAAATCCTGAGGCACAGTACAATTTAAGAAATGAATAGAAGAAAAAATTCCTTTGTTTTGAATAGAATTACAAAATCCCAACAATCGTATTCCTTAAGTTTTCTCTATAGCTATTTTTGTTTGTTTATTTTTGTTTTACAGCTGTTTGTTTTAAAACTGAGGTTAAGTGGGGTAAAAATTGGGAGGAGAGACAGGGAAAGGCAGAGAGAGGAGGTGTTCTATAAATAATGTTTCTGTTCTGTTCTTGACTGCTTGGCTGTTCGTCCTTCTTCTTACCTTTTAGATCTGTGGAATTAAAGCAGGTATAGAATGACAGTTTCCCAAAGGTGCACTGAGGTGCCCCCAGGGCACCACAGCAGCTACATAGGGGTGCTGTCAAAGAAAAATTGTACCCAATAGACAGGCAAGGAAGATTTTATTCAATACTGTTGCAACAGAGAAGAGAGACTAAACTCAACTCTGCTGAAACCAAAGGCAGGAGAAAAAATATTGGGGTAGGTGAGTGGAGAAATACTGAAGGACATGAAGGGTGAATCTGGTCAAAGTAATTAGGTCATCTGTCTTTTCTACTTTAGCAAACAATGATGTTAGGATTATATCCTCCAACAGAGACTGGAAGATAGGGGCATTGTGTTTCTTGATGGTTACATTTCAAAGGGATGGCTCACAGATACTTGAGAAAGACATTTCTGGGTTGTAAAAAACTGGCAAGAGGCTGGGTGATTTACAACTCAAAGGGGCAGAGAAAGAACTTACAATGGGAAGTTTTCTGAAGTAAATGATGTAATGAGCTCCTCTGCCCATTTTTTAATCAGGCTGTTTTGTTTTTTGTTTTGTTTTTGTTTGATATTGAGTTGTATGAACTGTAGTTTGTAAAGACTTGATGAGGGCTGAAGGATTCACTTCCAGGGTCACTCACATGGCTGTTAAGAGACTCCATATAATTGGTCACAACATGACTTCCCCTAGAGCAAGTGAGGAGAGAGACAGAGGGAAGAAATGAATCAGAAGTTACACTGCCTTTTATAACCTAATCTTGGAAGTTCCATACTCTCACTTTTGCCGTATTCTGTTTTTCACACTAAACAGTCTTGGTACAATATGGGAGGAGGCTGTATACCAAGAGCCATGGATCACTGGAGGCCAATTTGAGGCTGGCTACTATAGTAACCTATAGGCAGGAATAGAGAATGCAGTCAAATTCGCAGAGGGTGATTTTGCCAAATGGATAAACTGGAAGCATATTGGAAAATGAATTAAGAATTTTGGCAAGAGATTAGGTAAACTGCTGGGATATGAAATTTGGTCTATAAATGAAAAAGAATGAAAGATCTGTTAGGTAGGAGAGAAGTATAGGAATATTGGAGTTGGATAACTAAAAGGAGTCTGAAGTTATTTCAAATTATTATTTGAATAATATTTGGAGATTATTGGAAAAGGAATTGTTAAGTCAGGATGTGGAAATTGACATGGTATGGAAACAAAGACCGTAAGTTAAGGGTTGGGGTTTTTTATATTGGAAGTGACAGAGTTCAAGACATAGATGAGGAGAGAATATTTTTAGTCAGGTGATCTAAGTGTCAAAGAAACATTAAACAGCTCTCTACTCATGAGCAAATAAGAGAAACAGGTTGGAAAGCATCAAAGTAGAGGAACTCTAGGTCACAGTTTTAGTGTTCATTGGATGTAGGACTTGAAAAGATGTCATAGAAAGCCATTTCCACATCAACATTTTTTAATTAAGAACAAAAATGATGGCCCAAGGATGTATGGAAAATTGTTTTCCATAGAATCGAGTTTTCAGAGAACATGAGTTACAGGATGGGGTAAAAAGAGGGGCAAAGTTAAGAGGAGAGGAGTGCAGGGTAGAATATGATGAAAGTCTAAAGGCTCTCATATTCAAGAATGCGCAAAGATACAAGGCTGTGAGATGAAATGAATTTGACTGGCTAAAAATTTAACAAGAAAATTAATTTCAGCATCCCACCAGTCTACTGGTGTCTGAGGGTGGGCTATGTGGTAGCCTATGTAGGCTACGACTCTGAATTTCAACCTTCTCAGGATTTAGCTGCAACCCTGGGTGGAATCTTCTCAAGAAGTTCAACTTGGTAGTGAATGCCGGAGCCCTCATAGCTCATGATCTAAATGAAAATACTGTATCATGTTTGACGGTTGAAGGGAGTAGCATTTCTGCAGCAATGGTTGAGCCTCTAGTATGTGATGATACTCTTTGAAGTGGATATGAAGCTTAGTGGAATATACTCTGCATGATAGATGGTGGGTGGGGGCACTAATATAAGAAAGACATGATGATTCAGTTATGAGAGGTGAAAGATTAATTGATTCTACCATATGCAAGTTTGAAAAAGTTGCAGAAGTTTTGTAAGTCACTAGCTTTCACTGAGCTTGATTTCTTACTGTCTGCTGCAATATTAAACTTGTTGACAATGGTGGTGGTAATGGAGAAATGAAGAAGAGAAATTGCCTATTTATGTGCATTTTAGAAGGATAATTCAAGCACTGTATCTCAAGTACAGCACCCATTCTATACAGTGTTCTTTGTTTTCTGACATGTTTGAAAGACCATAATTTTCTTGAAAGGAGAAGATATGTTTAATTTGTATTTGAACTTTCAGTGCCTAATACAGTACCTAGCTCATAGTACGTGCAGAGGGATATTATTTTTATTGCTCAATTTAAGATACAAAAAATTTAACTGAAACTTGCCTAAAGTTAACAATAGTCAATTTAAAAATTAGAGAGAAAAAAGCTATTTACACCATAGACTTTGCTGACTCAATATTTATTCACTGTATTTATATTTTTCTATGTATGGGTTTTGCTGTCAGTTTAGCTTCATTAAGCTTTGAAGATTAAATTCTACCAATGGCAATTGAGAATTGTTCTCACTTAATTAGGAAAGAGCTATTTCAATCCTGATCCCCACCTTGAAAGTCATCTCATAATTTCTTTTAGAGATAGATATAAAACACATCTGAAGATCTTATTCCTATCATTTTGCTATTATCAGTAATTACTTACCTTAGTAAAATCACCGTGTTCAGGTAAACTTGTATGCAAAAGGTTGATAATTCCCTAGGCTTATCTCTCTTCTATTACTTTTCTTCATTTTATGCAAATTTCTAGTGTTGCAAATATAACAGTGATGTGAATTAAATGAAAATAGGTTGCCAATTGTTTGGGGACTTTTATTCTTCAATTCATAATGGTCACAAAAACAAACATACACTTATGAATTTCTCTTTACAAGCTTTTTTCAAAAAATGCATCAGTATTTCTATCCTTTCCACCACCCTCAATCTCTAGCTTGGAATTTCAATAGGAAAATAAAACCTACAAAATGAAAACGAAAATCAATCTTTTATTTAGGAACAAATTAAACTGCAAAATAACAGGATACCAAATTCTGATTTTTTTTTTTTGATCTTTCAGTATTTGATAATGCCTAGTGAACATGTTGATACATATGAAAATAAGAGGCTATGGACCCATAATGCCAGACTTTAAAAATTTGTATTTTAATGTGGAATTGCATTTCCACTATTGTCCTAGCCTTCAGTAATATTTCCAGCTGTTAGAGAATTACAGTGCTACTTATATGAATGACATTTATTTTAGAATATACATTTTTTTGTAGTTAGTAACCATCTTCCCCAGTTGTCATTCTTGACAATAAGAAAAACTATTCTAGATTAGCTTTAAATTGCTTAACTATTATTGTTTTCATGTTTATGTATTTATTTGTTTATAAATATCTCATTTAATTGTCTTACTTTGAAAAGGAAATATCTTCCTCATTTTATCCCTCAGGACCTTAGGTAGCCAAATCAAAAGAAGTATGTTTGCAATAAACTAAGAGTTGAGGTCTGCTTTTGCTTTTGTTTTTTGGTTTTTGTTCTTTTTGCCTGAGATTGGGCTAGCTAATGGTTGAAGTCATTTGAGATCTTATAGTATCAAAAATAATAGCAGCTCCTCCTGTTATGTACAATGAGTGCAGCACATGCTGAGTACGTCAATATTTTAAGTATTCTAACTTGTTTTATGTCACAATTCTGTGAGGTAAGTAGTATAAACCTCATGAAAAGAAGAGGAAGTACATCCTCAGAAAAGATAGTTTTCTCAGTGTCATCATGACTAAATAAATGGTAGAGTGGGAATGTTGACTCAGATGCAATGCATATTATATTTATAATCTTTGCTATACAAACAAGTAAAGATTACTATGAAGAGAAACACAAATCCTAAATAAGAAAGAGTCTCAGAATTAGACAAAGCTTTCTTTCCATCAAACTCAAGGAGGTTGTTACCTTCCTTTTAAACAATGAATGGTGCAAGAATGAAAATGTAGCTTCTCTTAAACGTTGAGTTGTAATACATTCATCATTCTTTTGATGTTAGGAAAAATACTCTTATTAGTGCATGTATGACTTTTAACTTTCACATTTTTAATTTTTTTCTTTTTTGGGAGGTAATTAGGTTTATTTTATTTTTACTTACTTATATTTTTAATGGAGGTTCTAGGGATGGTACCTAGGACCTTACGTTTGCTAAGCACTTGCTCCACCACTGAGCTATGCCCTCCTTGCACTGACTTTCACATTTCTAAAAAGCGCTGATTACTACTACAGATTTGTGAAAGGCATAGTGAAAAAGGATTTATAACTGTTGTACTGGAACATGAGGATGCCAGGATGGGAGAGAGGTCTACTGTGGAAAATGTTATATATGATCACTTACATGTGTACTTGTATGTAAGCACTGAAAGGACACCTACTCCGTCTGATTTCATAAGTGACTTAAAGAGATCCTTAAGTATTTATATCATCTATTTTGATGGTCCAAAATTTTGGAATTTTTATAAAATGGATTCAAAGTCAAGGCTAGGAAATTAAAGAGTCAATGAAACATAGAATCTGTTTCTTATGGAAGCCAAAGAACAAAGGTGTGAAACTAAAGAATGAAGGTTTACTAAGTCCTTTTCTATCCATTTATTTTCTATCAGTTCACACAGTCTGGATACCATACTTGACAACACAACCCAATGTAAAGGAATAAGATAACATTTGCAAAGAATTGGAATAGGTTGAATATTACCTTGTTTCATGATCTACAGTGCTGCGTAGACTAAAGAATAACCTTCTTTGAAGTAAGGCTCATAAGTCTCTCTCCAAGACATGTATTCTATCACAATTCTCATCTCTGCTTTATGATGATAGAGCAGATAGGTCAACTGATCTCTGCCTTTCAACTGTGGATGAAAGTAACATTGACTTGCACCTCATTCATCTTTTTGCAAGAATGCAAAAAAGAAGCTGCATGAAAACTCAGCAGTGGCTGAGTACAGTAGAAAAATTTCCCCAAATTTGGAATTATATTCAGTACTCTCTGCATGGTAATAAACTCTTATTTTTTCAGAGTTATTTAGCAAAAGTGAAGTGTCATGTAGGTTGTAATATATTTTTGATATCATCAGAACTTCAGCTGTATTCAACAACTCTTTATTCATCCTAAATTTGAAGTTCATTAGGGATGATAAACACAGTACTTTTATGAAACTTTATGCAATTCCTCAGTGTACATATCAGTATTTTTTACAGTTAATTGTTATTTATGCCTAACACTCTTCCTCTATTGGTCAGTAAAATCAAATTATAGTTTCTGAATTATGTTGTAGTATGATATAATATATAAGAGGACAAATAGCCAAATTTGAATCAAATTGCCAAAATTTGAACCTCAGGACTATATTTACTGAGGGACCTTAATCAATTTACTTAATTACCCTATTCTTAGATTTCCTTAATTTTCACTCAAGTATGATAATAAGGGTACCTACCTCATAGAGTTTTTACTAGAAATAAATTTCTAGACATATGTAAAGCACTTAGAATAAGACTGGGTTTAAAGTAAACACTAGAAGTTTTCTAATAATAATTCCATAATTGTACACATTTTACTCTGTTATATGCATTGCTATGCATTTAACTATACATTATAAACATACACATTCAATTATATGCTATAAACACTTCTGTATATCTAGCTACACACTACTGATAGTCTGTAATTTTACATATTTAACTATGTGATATGAGAAAGGTTAGATGTAGTATTTCTAAATCTGTCTTTGCCAATGAAAGGAGAATAAGAACTAGAAGCTTACCTAGCATCTTTATGATAGATTTAGGCGGAAAGATAATTCTGGCATAAATTATTAAATTCCATTGTTAAAACACACAGAAGCTATTCAAAATGGATTCAAAATTTGAGAAAACTTTATGAAGTTAAGGCCTTTTGCATTTGTTAGTCACAACTGTGTATTTTTCCTCCAAACATAGGGAAAAACAGCCTTTATGCAGCAGTTGAAAAAAAAGTGAAATAAATTTGAAAGTGAAAGAGATGGTATAGTTACTACGCAGGAGATATTTGGCCCCAAACAAATAGATCTTAGATGAGCTTAGATTTTTAAAGAGGTCACTATGGGTTGAAAATCTAAGTAAGGACTGGAGGATAAAGTGAAGTATATAAAATAAATGAACCATAGGGAAAATAAATTTGAGTAGGGTGGTACAGATTAAGAGAGGATCAAATTAAAAACTTGAATTGTCAAACAGATAAATAACTTAAAATATATTCCACACGATCACAAAATAATCTTAACTGAAGAGTGACAATAAATAATCTCTCCAGCACAAGTAAGGTTTATGGGTTTAAATATCTATACTTAGAGCTTCATCTATTTAAATAGATAAATTGAGAAATCAGGAGTATCACTTAGCAAAAGTATGATTAATATAAATATATATGTATATGATTAAGGTCATATGTCATATATTACATATTAGTATGTTTATATTACTGTAAATAATAGTGTCTAGCATCATAATGTGCAAAAGCACCTTTTAGACTAAGCATATGACATAATCTTTTGCTTTGAAGATACTACCTTACAAGCACTGAGTTCCAAGTTTTAAAAATAGGGCAGAAATGGTTTAATTAAGAGAAATAAGGTTAAACTGTGTGATATGAACCACAGTGTGAAAAGATTATTAAAATGGGAGATTCAGAAACATCCTGATACATCATACAATATTAGAAAGTTATTAGGAATTGGTCATGTAGCATTTTCCAAGAGTGAATCATTACAGTTGAAAAATTTTTTAAAAGTTCTTTAGCTCTAAGGGACATTTTCTTTTTTTTCTTTTTTTTTTCCAAGACTTAAATTTCAGTTTACATCCTGGGAATGAGTGTAATGATTTTAGAATGTGCTTTATTGTTGTTTGTGTGTGTGTGTTTGTGTAACTAAATTTGGGTAGAACATTAACCAAAAATGGAGTGTCTATTTAGATTATTTGTATTTTTCCCAAAGTTTTTTTGCTAATATATCAGTAATCATGACCAGAATCTGATATTTACTTGAAATCTCAGGTACTCCTCCAAAACATTTATTGAAAGTCAAGAGTTAGGGTATTCATTACTTATCTTTCCATACTTGTTAATATGAATTATTAACTTTAAAAAATGTTAAAATAACATATATCAGAATTTATACATATATATTAATTTATTATATAATTTTTGGTTATTTTAACTTTAAAGTACCTTTTTCTGTTGTAATTTTTAGTAGTCTACACTCACTGCCTTCACTGCCTTGGATTTAATCCACAAAAAACTGGCTTTTACCTCCTCATTTGTAATTAAAAGAAAGTATATATATGTGTATATATTTAATATAATATATATTAGGAAGAGAGAAAGAGGTGATATATATCCAGAATAGCTCTTGGTACTGAGGAACAATAGTAACAAAAATAGACAAGATAGGTACATTTTCACACAGAAGTAGATAAATAAGCACAGAAAATGCCTAGAGCTAATGAAATGGTGTGGAATAATTAATGTTAATTTTGTTAAGTATTTGAACAGACCTCTCTGAAGTTGTGATATTCTAACTTTTTTCAGAGAAGCTAAAAACACTGCATTATTATGTGAAATATCCTTATTTGTAAAAGTTGGGAGCTAATTGGAAAGTTGCCAAATCACCATACAGGCTATTACTTCATAGGCCAAATTGAGTATTGTTACTTGGGTTTGCCTATTGGTGGGTATTGAGCCAAAAGATACAATCAAGCCAATGATTGGAAGAAAGAAGGATTTATTACTTGGAGCAAGTAAGGAGAACACCGGGGATATTTCCCAAAGCAGCGTATCCCTGAACAGCAAAATTGGGGGAGTTTCAGCTAAGGGTACATGAATATTAATGAAGGGATTTGGGTGGGATGTGCATATTCATGAAAGGGCTTGAGCAGAGAAGAATTAGCACAGTACTGGGGCAAAGGTTGACAGTCCAGGCTTTGGTTGATTGAAGTCTTGAGGGTCAGAAAAGGTCAACATCATCATTCCTTAGGTTACATCTGTTCTGGTAGTTGAGGCTAGAGGGGGCTTGGAATTCAGCAGAGTAGCTCAAGAAAGTGCTCCAGGCTAATCTTTACCATTAAGATAGAACTGGGTGTATTAGCAGCTGATTTATTATCTTTGCTGTTGTTACTTCTCTTGCCTGTTAACAGTTGTTTGTTCCTGCATTCTTTTTTCTCCTTAAGATCATGAATTACTGTGACCTATTCAAGAGCAAGCATTATGGCCAGGCTTAGATCACAAAATGGCTTAGGGCAAAAATGGCTTCTCTTATGTCAGGAAAGCCATACATTCTCTTTCTCTGAGGACCCCTTACCCTATCTATTTACAGTATGTCTATGAACTTCTTCCCTCTATGGAGACTGGATTGCACCAATTGCTCCAAACTTTCTTTTGAAATGATACATTTATTTGTGTTATTTAGATCTACAATGCTTCCTTCTACCTCTTTTAATCTATAAATTATAATTGTCAAATGATTAATTTAAATATGACCTATTATGATATTGTGATTTATAATAAGAACTCTATGTTTGGTTTTTGTCCCTGTTCCTGGCATACAGCTCCTAAAATCCTAGTAATTTTTTGAGTGATAAGAGCAATAGGAGTATCTTTAGTTACAATATTCGGTCTTTTGTCCTCAGTTCCTGAAATATTGCCAAAGACAAAAAAGAGAAAGGAGTGTTTTTTGCTATTCATAACAAGCAACTTTCACCCACACCTGAGTTTATGTTAATGAGATGAGTTTTGGTAAGCTTCTAGATAATCACAAGATGTGGGCTGGTTACCAGTGGAACCAAGTATATGACTAGAGGGTTGAAACTTTTGGTACTATCCTTGACCCCTGGAGAGGGGCAAAGTGCTGGAGGTTGAATTAATCACCAGTGGCCAATGTTTTAATCAATCGTGCCTCCCTAAAAATCCCTAAAATGCAAGGTTTGAAAAGCATCTTGCTAGTTAAACACATGGAAGAGCTCAGTTGGTGGTGAGCCCAGAAAGGACACAGATGCTTCCCTTGCACATTCCCCATACCTGGCCCCATGGATCTCTTTTATTTAGCCATTAATAAATTGAAGCTCTAGTGAATAACTTGTTCTCTTGAGTTCTGTGAACTCTTCTAGCAAACTACTGAGCCTGGGGAGGGAACTTGTGACTTACACGTGATTAGTTAGAAGAAGAAGTAACAACCCAGGCTCGCAACTTGCATCAGAGTTGGGGAGGAACAGTTTGGTGGGAATGAATCTTTAACTTCTGAGATCTGATGCTAGCTCCAAGTACATATTGTTAGAATTGTGTTAAGTTATAGGACACCCGGTTGGTGTCCGTAGAGGACTGTGGAATTGCTTGGTGTGGAAAAAAATATGCATCTGGTGTCAAAAAGTATTCTGTGAGTAATTAGGAGGAAAACAACTATTTTCCTTTCATTTGGTAAGCAGACATGAAGTAATGAGTGTACAGTTGTGAGTAGAGGAAATAGAAACATAGGTTTTTCCTTTCATTTGGATACTTTGTAGATCTCTGCAATTTAATATGCTGAATATCTAGTTCATTCCTGTCAGTTTTTTACAACCCAGTGGCTGCAGATGCTCGCACTATTCTTCTTGACCTTGAATAGTGATTCTACCAATTACTAACTGTGAACTTGGGCAAGTCAGTTTACATTCCTGTGCATCGATTTCCTCATATGCAAAATGAGTATGTCAGTCAGAGGCCAATCAGACAATGGGAATCAATAGTAATTGGAAAAATAAATCTTTACTATAAAGAATTATGAACTATAACAGGGGGGTTACCTATAAAGGGTAAAGAGAGCTCTAAAAAATACTCTATGGCTGAGGAAAGTACCTGAGAAATGAATAAACCTGGAATCTCCCTTCCCCCAGGTTGTGATTCAGATCTCATTAGAGAAGATACGGTTATAGGTAAATAGATTGTGGAAAAGTTCTCTGGGTGGTTCCAGGCCAGAGTTGATCCACATTCTGTGGGCAGAGGCTGGTGGATGGAGAAGTACTGCTAGATCCTGTAAACAGGAAGTAACTCTCTAGTGTGCTGTCAGCTTGAGACAGGGAAATCTGCCCTGGAAGATATCTTAGAGTCTCACTGGGAGTGGTCTCATGGAGGTGCAGCTGAAATTCAGTGTAGGAGAGCATCCCTGAATGTTCACACAAACCACTGGTAGGCATGCAATCAAAGCAAGAAGAAAAGAAAGCAAAATAAAATTTAAAAGAGAACAGGACCTGGAAGAGAATTTCTGTCTTCCTACGGTGTCCCTCCAGCACTGTCTCTTGTCAGAGCTTAAGATGGTGCCAGCTGCAAAGAAAGTGCCCACTCCCAGAACATACAAGGAAGGTTGAATGTGGAGAGAAAGAGCAATAAGTTGATAAGTGATGCATTAGTTTCCAAGGGATTTCACAACAAATTATCATTAACTGGGTGGCTTGAAATGGCCAGAAGTGTTCTCTCATAGTTCTGGGGCCAGAAGTCTGCAGTCAGTATGTCAGCAGGGCTGTACCTCTGGAATCCCTGGTGGGGAATCCTTCCTTGACTCTGCCAGCTTCTAATGGCTGTCAGCATCCTTGTGACTGCATCACTCCAGTCTCTGCCTCTGTCTTCTCATGGCTTTGTCTGCAGCTAGCCCTCACATGGACACACTTAGGGATAACCTGTGTAATCCAGGATGATTTCATGTCAAAATGTTTAACTTATCTATATCTGAAAAGATCCAGTTATAAATAGAATCATGTTGGTTTGCAGGTTCCTGGGGTTAGAACATTGACCTGTCTGTTTGGGGCCACCATTTAGCCTTCTTATTTGGGGATTATAACAACAGTGTTTAACTTACCACCTTCTTAATAATAATAAATGAATTAATCAGATAAAATACTTGGAACAATGTCTTTAATCAGATAAAATACTTAGAACAATGTCTTCTTCATAACGAGTTCCCAAAAAGTATTTGTTGTTGCTGTTTTCATCATCATTGTCATCATCATCACATCATGATGGTCACTGTTCTAGCCATGTATCATCTCCAGTCACTACTCTTCCATTTGATAGAAAGGATAATTATGGGATAATCAGAAATTGTACCCTGACCCTGTATTTGTCAGATGAGTGACCTTGAACTTAATTTCAAAAAAGGAGATTTTTTTTAAAATTTAACTTTTATGCAGGTAGTCTTATACTAATTGACAATAAACCTCTAGAAGTGACATAACTTATTTACTGTCACTTAATCAGTGGTGATGACATCATTTAGTTTAGTCTTTGTGATATAGTGTTTAATTACTATTACCACTATTGGTACTAACTTCTACTTCTATTATTACTATTATCTTCACTAATGATATTGCCGGCTACCTTTAAAAAACACATATTAGGGACTTCTCTGTCTCCCTCATTTCCCTTATTCTCTCTTTTTAATTAATTAACAATTCTTGGAAGTCTGTTAGAAGGAAACACAATTTCCTGAATTGGCTTTCTCTCCTAATTACCTTTGTAATTGCCATTTCCTATTATTTTGTACCCTTGTAATAAAATACCCTCTTAACTGGTCTCCCTAACTTTTGTGTCACCCTTCCCCAATCTTTATTCCACATAGAAAAAAAAAGTTTATGAAACATAGATCTGTTGTCACTCTATTGCTTTCAAGTTCTTCCGTGATTTTTAAGGTTCTCCAGTATTTGGAGCCAAACTATTTTTTAGCCTTATCTTCTGACTACATAAACTAGATAAATTATTCACAGAAGTTCTCCTTTCATATTATTTAGAATTTAAATCTAGCTCAAACATCACCTCTTCTGTAAAATATTACTCCAGATCTCAAAAGGTAAAAGAACTCTTATCTTCTCTGCTCAGACCAAGTATGACCTTTGATTTCACTACAGAGAGCACGTGATTAATGAAACCATAGAACTATAACCTAGATCCCCTCTCCTGGAGAGTGTTTGGATGCCCATCTTCACTTTTCTGGAAGTAGGAACATAAAATGTTATACATTGTTGAATGACAGAGACCAAACAAAAATTTTTTTTAAATTAAGGGTTCACATTTTATAAATACTTATAAGGTTTATAATATGTTGCTCCATTGTTTCTTTACCCAGGACTTCTTTTCCCAAATAATGAATATGAAATTATTCTGATTTTCTCTATATTTACCAGAAATAAAGTGAAATTCCATTACTCAAATTTGCTTTACAGTGCATTTTTGTAGTGATTAATGCCCATTTTTTTTTCCAACTAGCCTGCTATGAACTTAGTATGTAATGTATTTGCTCAAAAACTTATTGGGCTACTACTATGTGTCATGCAATATAATAATAACTGTATATATTCATATAATATTATATAATTTTATGATTTGCCAGACCTAAAGTGCAAGGATAAGTAGCACTCAATAATCTATATATCATATCTAAGATTTAAATCTCACAAAATTTTTTTCTTTAGCTTCAGCTTTGCTTAGAGCTTGCTTTCCAGCTTAATTATCTAACAGCATTCTTATATGGTTCTGATTTGTATTATTTATTTACTTTGAGCTTCCTTCTCTTTCATTCCACCACCTTAGTTTGTGTTTGATTCTTTTTTTCTTAATCAATACATTTCTAATCCAACTAATATGCATTAGTTTCTTGCTCTGTGCCAGGAAGTGCATGGTGCTTTCTCATGCAACATCTTATTTAATCTGCACAACAAATCTATCACAGAACATATTATTTTGTTATTAAGACATGTTAACAGAAAAATTAATGACTTTCAAAGTCAGACAGTGATTAAAATTACAGAGATAACATAAGTACAAAGCAATATGATTTGCTCCACTCTATTATGTGCCCCACTGCCCTCTCCCTTAAATTTTCTAGAGATATTTCAGAGTATGGATTCTCCAATATGTCAAGTAGAATATTTTATCTGAGCCAAGAGCAGGGCTCATATGCAGTAATTAGATTTATATTCCTTCTCCAACACACCATTTAACCTTTAGAGTTTGAATGTTACTAACAGATTTGGCTATGTGTTTTTCACATTTGCATAGAAGAATTTACCTAGAGGTATGCAGGAGGAAAACACTAAATAAAGGTGGTATGATCTGGGCCTCCTTTCTTTGAGGATTAATTTTTAATTAACATTGTTATTGAGATAATTATAAATTCACATATAGCTTCACTAAATAATACAGAGAACGTGTGTCCACTTTACCCAGGTTCCTCCAACGGTAACATTTTGCAAAAACTACAACATACTACAGCAACCAGGTTATTGACATTGATACAGCACACTAATCTTTTTAGAGTTCAGTGGTTTAACTTACACACACTTGTGCATGTGTGTGTGTTTGTGTATTTAGTTCTATGCAGTTCCATGTATAGAACAGGTTTTCTGTCCACCATCACAGTTCAGACACTGAACATCTTCATCATCACAAGTATCCCTTGTATGGCCCTTTCATAAAACCACACCTCCCTTCCACCTCCTCTACCCCTGCCATTTCTAACCCTTAGTAACCACTGAACTGTTCTCCATAAACATCTTGGCTTAATAATATTGAGAGAGTTAATGGGCTAATTGCTGTGGTACACTCAAGTAGAGCATCAGTTCAAGGTCCCCATGGTGGCTGATGCTAGAAAAATTTTGGACCGTGTTATCCTGGTGGCAGCTTGCACCACAGAGGACTGGCAGTAAGAATGAATCTAAAGCCTGGTAAATGTTGGAGTCTACACATATATAACAGTGTTGATTTTGAGCACATTAGCCCCTGAGGAAAGCACCATTTTTCCTTGTATCACAGGAAATTCACTCATTCAACACATACTTATTATGCTACTAATAAAAGGAGATGGTTCCACCAGAGATAGGCCAGAGGTAGTCATGGCCTTTGGGAAAATGATTTTAATCAAGTGAAT